>NW_014569710.1:276898-279799 GCF_001313835.1 Polistes canadensis
TCCATCAGATCCTGAGCCTTGACCAGCACCAATTCCTACTCCTGAGCCTGATCCTCCAGCAGGTGCTGGTTGCGCAGAGCTAGGGGCAGCAGTGCTTGGTCTAGCGGTACTTGGGGCGGCAGAACTAGGGGCGGGAGAGCCAGGCGCGCTACCTCCTTGTCCTCCTCCTACTCCTACACCTACTCCTACTCCTACTCCTACTCCTACTCCTCCGGAGTTCGACCCACTAGATGGTTTTGCAGTGGTTTGGCCACCTAATCCATTACCTAATCCACTGATCTTAGAACCAATTTGTCCTACTCCTTTACCTATTTCTCCTAGTCCTGAACTTATTCCGTTTCCTATTCCTTTACCTACTGCTCCAATTCCTTGACCTATTGCTCCTATTCCTTTTCCAAGTACTCCTAATCCAGCACCTACTCCTGCTCCTATTCCGCTACCTATTCCAGCTCCTTGTCCGGCTCCAGCTCCTGGCTGAGTTCCTGGACCTGTAACTATTCCTGAGCCTACTCCTGAACCTAATCCTGCGCCTACTCCTGAGCCTACTCCGGGAGCTCCTCCCCCATTGTTTCCTAATCCTACTCCTGTGGCTACTCCTACGGATGCTCCTGCGCTTACTCCTGCGCCTACTCCAACGTTTGCTCCTGCTCCTACACCAACTGCTGCTCCTACTCCGGCACCTTTTCCTGCTCCGGCACCTGCTCCTGCACCTGCTCCTGGGCTTGGTTGTTGAGCTGGTTGTTGAGCTGGTTGTTGTGCTGGTTGTTGTGCTGGTTGTTGAGCTGGTTGTTGAGCGGGATTACTTTGCTTGTTTCCAAGAAGACCTCCTAATCCTAGACCTAATCCAACACCAACTCCTAGACCTAATCCATTTTGTCCACTTTTTCCACGTGATCCTTGATTATGTCCTGAGCCTATCTATTATGTAATAATTATAACGGTTATAATTTCTTGTTATAGACGATTTCTCCCTCTCTCTCTCTCTCTCTCTCTCAATAAAGCATTCAATAATAGTTTCCTTTTAATAATTTATACTTACCGAGTAGGCTGTTGTTGAAGCTACAGTGAATAGTAGAAAGAGCGCTAAGACCTTCATGGCTGCTTGTGTTCTATTCCACTTGTGACTATTCAGACTGAATACGAGATATTTATACAACTTCTTTGAATAGAATTCAATATATTATCCTACCTGTGACAAATGGTAATGATGACATCGAACCATATGTTATACCAATAACTACAATATCCGCATGAAGTGTAAATATCGTTTTATTTGTCCTACCAGAAATAATAGTTTTTTCCGCATTCTTATCTGTAACATTTAATAAAATTTTTTTGCTTTCATTACTTTTTGGCATACATATATATATTAATTTTAATACAATTATTGCGTGCTTGCTGTAGTTTTTATTGAATAAAATTTTTCAATTAAAAATATTATTATTTGTAGCAATTTTTGTACTTCTATTTTATATATGAGCTCTTAATAGAAAAAATAAAGTATCTGTTTAACTAACACATCATTACGATTGCATCAAGAAGCATTTTTCATAGCACAATATCATGTCAGTCTGAGACATGACATGAATGATAGTTTCTTGCAAATATGATTTCGTAATAATTGCAAAACAAGTCTTTTCGAAAAGTCAATTGTCCATTAATCGATTACGTGTAAAAATTTATCTTCCTATTGTTTGAACGAATATGTCTTCATTTGTGAAAAAAGTATATATACTTCGATCGGTGTAGTATTGCAGGATTAGAATACGAGACTAGCAATCATGCAGATTACCATAATAGTATTACTTGCCACTGTGGCTTGTTCCTCAGCACAATTTGGTGCTGGGTTCGGTTTTGGAAAGAGCCTGAACTTTTCTTTATTTCCCCTTGGGGTAAGTTTATATTATAATATAATATAAACCTTATAAAAAAAATAAGTTACTCCTTTAAAAAACAAATTTATTTAACTTGCATCTAATATCATATTACATTATTTCAGTTTGATGTAAGTAAAAATGCTGGCTTTGACATTGGTTTTGGTCCTGATGGTAATCGAGTTAGACGGCAGCTTCCACAAGAAGGTCAGAATCGAGCTGGATTTCAAGCAGGAATAGGAGCAGGAGGAGGATTTCACTTTAATGTAGGAGCTCGACCAAATTCACAACCAGGCAGATTTGGACTAGGTAGACTTAGACCAGATGAAGCTAGACCAGATAAACCAGGGCAAGACAGACCTGGACAAAACAGACCTGGACAAAACAGACCTGAACAAAACAGACCTGGACAAAACAGACCTGAACAAGACAGACCTGGACAAGACAGACCTGGACAAGATAGACCTGGACAAGGCAGACCGGGACAAATTGGATTTGGACTAGGCAGACCAGGACAAATTGGATTTGGACTAGGCAGACCAGGACAAAGTGGATTTGGACTAGGCAGGCCAGGACAAAGTGGATTTGATCTAGGCAGACCTCAACAAGTTGGACTTGGATTAATTGGAAGTTTTGGATTTGGAGGAGGCAGATTTGGACCATTTGGACCTAGACCATCCAAACCAGAAGACAACAATCGACCTTCTCAGAAACCTAACGATCGTCCTGACGGTCCTAACGATCGTCCTCATGGTCCTAACGATCGTCCTCATGGTCCTCATGATCGTCCTCACCCCGGTCCTCATCATAGACCTCACCATGGTCCTCACCACGGAAATCATGAATGCAAAACTACTTCTACTAAAGCACCTGATACGACTGGAACACATACTACTGCAGCCACTGCAACGACATCTGGTACTACTAGTACCCAGTCAACCACAGCTTCTACCCAAGCACACACTCAAGCAACTAACGCAAATTCTGCATCTACTACTGAGTCTACCACCGAATATAACGATGATTC
>NW_014569710.1:280368-292587 GCF_001313835.1 Polistes canadensis
ACTGCTGCATCTACCCAATAAAGTATCCCTCTGCCTGACCGGTAATACAGTATTATAACTACCCTTGATAGCTATCATTCCTAATGCACAAGAAGAACCTAGTAAATATAATCAGTATTATAATGAACAATTGGAATGTATAATAACAACTTACTTTGTATATATTTCAAAAACTGCAGTATTAAAAGCATTTCTATTAAATGCTTTATAATGTTTTTGTGTGAATAAAAATAAAACATATAATTCAGATTTCTTTTATTGTTCAATAATTTCCATTTATCATTTATTGTCATAGTTTCAATAATTTTTGTCGTTTCATAATTTACTTTTATATCTCTCCAATCACAAATCCTCTTGAATATCCTCCATTATCTGTCTTCCACTTATAAAACTGTCATCTTTTTCTTTCTCTTTTTCTTTTCCATACGTGTATAAAACATGAAATTACCCTTCCACCTAGGTGATAGATAGACAGAGAAAGAAAGTGTAGAAAAAAAGACACTTTCTCTCTCTTTCTTTCTTCCACTTCTTATTTTCTAGTTTTTCGATACCTACGCTCTGAAAAAAGTCGTGCCTCGAGGAGCTATGTTTCTATGTATTGGGAAGGGTTCCTTTAGGAAGCAGGGACCACGGAGAGGGAAAAAGGGTCGCTCGAGCGCGATATTTCCACCTTAGTGCCTCGACTGTGCACGCTAAAATACATTTTCCTAGGAAGTGTCGTCAGAGGAGGGCCTCCAGCTGCTGGTCCTGATATTCCACATGCGTAATGCTCACGCGGATATTTCCATACATAAATTTTATCCTACAGGAAAGTAGGTGCACGTCTACGACAACGAAACGACAATGACAACGATGACGACGTGTTCCGAAACGTGTGCGAAAAACTACCACGTAGTAGGCCATCTTTTATTTTTTTTATTTTCTTTTTCTAAATCGCATAATCTTTTATTAGGGGATTTTTCGTACGTCCTACGAGCGAACGATGATAAAAATATTTATCTTATCGTTCAATTCAAATTAATGTTCTTGTAAAAATTTACAACAACAATAATATTTATTTGTAATTGACAGGATGGTGTTCTGTTTTATTGGAACGTTCAACACTTCACTGAAATTTTCAGTTCTTTCGGATTGTCATAAGTCTGATAATATCGCCAGGCCATGTTAATACGAAGTACCTTCCCATTTATTAATAGATTTTCGATGATTGTCTAAACAAGATGAGCGATTGCGTCGCATTTACCAAATCTTTTCTGTGTTAAGCTCATCGCAGCCCATTGTTTTTTATCTTCTGGAGTAATTGATTCTGTATTTAAAAAATTAAAAAATAAAAGATATACAAATCGATGATTCTTTTTTTGTGATACGAAAAAGTAAATCGTTGTTTCGATATTAATCTGTCATTTTTGTATTAATGAAACCAGGAGTTTTACCAACAACACGTATTCTTTTTTCAACAACGTTTCTCGCAAGTGACATCGTCATACCGGAAACTGCTGATTTAGTTGCACCGTATGCTATCATACCAGGTGGTTCTTCATATGCCATAGTGCTAGACAAATTCACTATAACGCCTCTTTATTTATTAACATCGGGTTTGTTTTCTGCCATCAAACCAAGTGTCAATCGTGTTACGTTAAACAGACCCCATACATTGACGTCAAACACCCGTTTAAGAAGTTCCACAGAATGTGGTTTTTTTCCTTTAAAATCATATATCATTTCGTAACCGGAAACACTGGCATTATTAACGAGTACGTTTATACAACCGAATCTACTTTTGGCGCATTTTAAACTTTCCACTACGTCCCTTTCTATCCTAACCTATAATATTTATTCGTGAATTTCGTTTAACCGAGATATTTTAATCTTGAAAATGATTTTTTATTTACTTTCTTATGAAATTTCAATAAGAGAGAGTTTACGTCAGTACAAGTGAAGAGACATCTGTCACCCATACATTCTGCAAATTTTGCTCCAGATTGGGCCGTGTCAGCTATCACAACTCTCTACCATCCTGACAAAGAATTTTTTCTGCCAGCGCTTTACTAATACCATTAGAACCACCAGTGACGTAAGCGACAATATGCTAAAATAAATTTATTAATATCATAGACATATATATTTTATCCTTTATTTACTTCCGTGTTTTCTTTTTTACTCTCATTTTACCCATTCTTCAAATATATTCAAAGTTATTTTATTCTTTCTCGTAAGTTATAAAAAAATATTAATAAATTTGCATTATTCTTCCGTGATGTTAAAAGGATCCTAAAAATAGGATAATCTTTACAAATTAATCAAATTAATTATTTTATTTTTCAGGACATCACTTGAATTCATATCTGAATTAAAAAATAATTTCATAATGCTGTTTCATCTCAATATTTCGATGTATTGTATCTCGAACGAGGTAAGTTTTTGTTTTTTATTTTTTCCAAATGATTTAACCTCTACTTATTTCGAGGATTACTAAAAATATTCAAACGTCAATGTCATAGGAAAAAT
The DNA here is from genome assembly GCF_001313835.1 of Polistes canadensis. NCBI lineage: Eukaryota > Metazoa > Arthropoda > Insecta > Hymenoptera > Vespidae > Polistes > Polistes canadensis. The sequence continues at coordinate 282,877 of NW_014569710.1, forward strand.
TCATGAGAAATGACAGCTTGGTTTTTGACAGTTCTTTTGCGATCGATTAAAATTAACAACGAATATCGCGTTCTACGATCTAAATATTTTCTCAGTTTATACGAAATAATCTTTTTTTTATCATTATTTGCGTTTCTTGTGGATCGATAAAAGTATAGTAAGTAAGTATAATACACTGAAAGAAGGAGTACAGTCGGAGCACTATCATAGCACTATCTATTTGACTTGGAAACGTTTGTCCGATGGTATAACCTAATTCCCCGCGATTAAATGCAACGCTTGCGATAATGCTTGTAAATTGAGCGAATTATGTTACTGGTCTCGGCATTCGGTGCAGCCTCGACCGATTTACATGAACATTACGCCAAGGTCTTACCGCCTTGTTCTGACATTTAAATTTGAACATGTCGCATGACCTCAGTTCAAACACCTCAGAGTTCAACTATTTTGATTGTGATACAATAAAGATAAGAATTTTTATTATTCCAAGAATATACGTGACATTGATTTTATTCACGAGAGTTTTGTGAAAATTTTTGACGTATAACGTAACACGAAATTTCAAATGTATACCCTAATGAGCACAAATTTTTAACTTTTTATTTCGAAAACAGTTAAATTCTGTTCGAATGAAAATTATACAATAAATTTAATTTGTACATTTATATAGTAGAACATTCTGATTATTTTAATGTTTATTACGATATATTTTTGAATTACTTTTAGATGCTATAAATATATAAAGAATATTTTCTAAATAAGATCTAATATAAATATAGGAAAAAAGAAAATATATATACATCGATCGTTAGAAAAGTAACGAATAGCGATAGAAATGGAAAGGGCTTTAAAGTATCTTAGGGGTCTCCAAACGGATAGGTTATTCATCGTAGCTCTTTTACCACTTCCCCAAGGGCGTCTCCATCTGCTTCCGCGTTCAATTTCCTGCGCGTCATTACCGACGCTGATAAGCTCTCGACCATATGAAATCTCAGGCTTCTCTTGGCTTACTACCGAGGAAGAAACCCAACGGTTGGCTAGACGTTGTCGAGCAGCCTTCTGCACTCGACAGGCCACGGGTTTTCCTTTTCCGTTTCACCAATACCATCCAGTTGACTCGCCCGATTCCGCATGACGATTCCTCTGTTGCGTTTTCTCTTAGAGAAAACTGGCAACATTGGTGTTCTTCCCCTTTTCCCAACATAATATACATACATGTATGTATACGTGGTATCTAAGGTAAATCCTTGATACGGTTAATTCTAGTGTAAGTGCGAATAGTAGTCTATGTGTGCTTGGATGGATGCTGGTGGACGAGGGTGGTTTGGCACGCAAAGGTGGAAAGGAGGGTTGGAAGAGGGCCGCGGAGGTCGGACACCACGTAAATTGCATACCCGATTGCGGTCTACTGAAGAGTGCCGCCCTCCAACGGCTAACCCCTGCCCTCCAACCTCCCCCTCCTCCTCGGATGGCCGCCAACCCCAAACTGGATCTAACAAGCCAGCGACCACAGGCTAGCTCTAGCTTGCAACACAAGGTTGCCGCTACCTCCCCTGGGGACTGCCGACGGGTACAGTTCCCCAAACCATGACTCCTTCTCTCTTACTCCGACTGTATATCTCCGGGCTATCCGAACACCTTCGAAGCTCATCCTCCTCGATCTGGACATCCTAACAAGCCCGCTTACTTTCTATTTTCTCTGTCGAGCACGAACGTTTCAAGAGAAAAAGGTTACCTTTAAATTGGACGACACTACCTTTGACTTCTTCTATCTATCCTTCCTTCCTTCCTTCCTTCCTTCTTTCCTATAAGATAAAATCGAAGAATTTTCAGACTGTACATAGTAATAGGAATCCCACAAGTACCTACCCAATACCCAAATAAAATCTAAAATAAGAACTAAATCCAATTAGATTGGCATTCTAATTTTGGTTCCTAGTAAATACGGAATTAAAGAAAACGTTACTATTGCAGAGTGTGGGCCTTCAACCGAATTCGGATGGCACCTTCGGGTGATGGAGTTAAATAGACTCGAGTAGTAGTCATCAGACGAAACGGCTAATTGCCGGAAGCGAGGCTTCGTTAGTGGCTCTCTTATTTTCCCTCGTCTTTCAGTCAACCGTCAAAACCATTCTTAATAGATCCGAGGATTACTCGCTTTATCTTTTTCACTTTTCTTCTACCCCACCACATTCCCCTTCTTCTAACTCACTATCTCTTTATCTCTCTCTCTCTCTCTTTCTCTCTCTTTCTTTCGTTTTATTCCATTCTTGATTTCCCTCTTCTCTCTCTTTCTCTTTCTTCATCTTTCCTTTATTCTCGAACTCTCATTACCGCGAGGAAAAATGAGAGAGCATAGAACAAGGAGTCCCGTTTTCTCTTTCAAATCCGACAAACCGAGAATAAAGATCGTGTTATAGTAAATGAGCTTAAGCGGGTACAGGTAAGAGACACTTCGAGATCCACAAATTTCTTATCGGTTAAATGGCTTATTATTTTCAAACAATGCTTTTGTCTCTCTACACGCTTATTATTTTTTACTTAGATTTCATGAAATATATTTCATTGATATAAATATTATTACCAATGTTTAAATATGGAAAATTCTATTGCACAAATGTTGCATAAATATTTGGATGATTAACATGGACATTTTTTAAGTGACTTGTTTCATCTACGAGGCTTCTGTTTTCACCAGGAAATCTTTTTCTTTTAGAACTACTAAAAAGTAGAAATAATTGAAAAAGGTTGTATACATCTATACACATCATTTAATTAGCAGCCATAAAAATTAATAACTCAAGACCATTGGTAATTTTCCTTATTTTATAAGTTTTCGTTTTAATCAGAAAATTATTGTTACAGATAAAAAGTATCACACTTAATTTCGTTTAGTGTTAAATTCGTTATATTATAAAAATTTCTTTTAAATATGAAAATATTCCAGTATATGAATAAAGTGCTTTGGCATTATAATTGAAAAGAATCCTAAAACTGGAGTTAATCGCTTTGGCCTGTGAACGGGTCAATTGTCTCCTGGCCAAAACCATGGTTTATATTTCGATTAGCTTATATAGCTTTACATACCAATTTAAATTCGTATAATAAAATTTAACGAATTTTCTTCTTTTTTTACAAAAATTTATTTAAGAATATAAATTCTATCTTAGTAAACAATGAAAAAAAATAATATAAAAATAATCTTAAAATCAGTAATACCCATCCTTACCAATGGCTTATCACATCCATAATTAAATACAAATATTGATATCAAATTAAAAATAACAAAAAAAAAATGAATGTGAAAAATGAGAAGTAATAAAAAAAATAATAAAAATCTAATGAATAAATCGAACACAACGGGGAAAAAAATAGAAAAATTGTTGATAAACGGACCTGTAGCCTAACGCGAACAACATTGAAATATTTTATCTATAATATTATACTTTTCTCTTCTTGGTTCGTAGAAAGGGATCTCTTCGAGTCTGGATAAACCAAGGAAAGTTTTTCATACACCAATAAGTTAATGTATTCTAACTGTCCTCGGTATTCCTACGAAGAACGGATACGGGAGAAGTTTTCTCCTAGAGGAACTTCGAGAAATCATATTAAATGTAAAGCGCGAAGATTTTCACTAGGTACCTACCCCATTTTCTTCGTATACACATACACACACAGACATATCCAAATATATATCATATATAAATATACATATACACATCTACACACATAACTTTTTGTAAAGTAAAGCCGTTCGAGGTATATGAAGTACTTTGAGCGCATCTAAACTGCCGGAAAGTTTTAGAAAGAGGAATAGAATTGATGAGAACGAAATTCTTTGTAGAAAAAAGAAAAATCTTTACCGATTTCCTACCCTATCTCTTTGTTTCTCTTTTCTTTCAACGATCATCGAAGAATTCAAAACTCGAGTAAAATATCGCGTATAGGAATACCTAAGAAAGTAGCATCGATCAACGATAGCTATTATTTCACATTTGCACGTCTCAATCCTAACGCATATTATTGACAAAAATTCAACCATCACCAACACCAACTGTGTTAAGAAGAAGGAGAAGAAAACTCGACGTACCCATCCACCTTTTTCTTTCGGTGTTTCATCGAAGATTTTTCGAGAGAGTATTTCGAGAGTAAAGGAAGTATCCGAGGTATAATAAAAAAGAGAAGAGATGAGAAGAGAAGAAAAGAGATAAAAAAGAAAAGGAAGAAAAAGAAGGTACCGATTTGTGCGAAGGTAAGAGCCTGAAGAGCCCATCTGGCTTCCAATCAGAGTGTTGCCACTAGCACATGTGTTCACGGCACGATGGAGGTGGCGACTCAATCAAGAGGGGTGTTCATCCCTCTCTCCAGACTCCTTACTTGGCTCACACCAACGATTTTATATCATAATCGAGACTCGGAAAAGACTTTCCCTTTTCTAGTTTATGTCTTATCTTATATTATTCGCGTGTTTCATCACTATAGCATTTTTTTTCTTTCTCTCACTTTCTTTTATTTTATATTTCAATATCTTACAACACATATTTGTTCCTATCTTTGTTTCTACATTTAAATATATATATGTAAAGAATATATTATATTTATAAACATACGTATAACATACGTTATATATATATATGTATGTATATATATATATATACATATGTAGAATAAATATACATACACACACACACACGTAATCATATTATTATATGATAAAAATATATTATTTTATTTAATATATATATTTATTATTGGAGCTGCCGATAAACCAAATAAATTAACTCCACAAAATAAAATGTAAAAAATAATTGAAAAAATTTACTTACATTGTCAAATAATTTATTATTGAATAGCCGTAAGAACATTTATTTAATGCCGCTAAGCATAATTATTACGTAAATTTACTATATTTTTAATTACTATATTTATTTTATTATATATATTTATTTTATTATAATATAGAATTTAAATATCAAAAATTATAGGCACGAATTAAGAATTTTAATATTCAAATTTGAAAATATTATAGAAATAAAGTTAATCGCTTTGGTTTATGTATTGCTTATGTATAAATATATTTCTCTATCTCTGTCTCTCTCTCTCGCACTATTTCTATCTCTCTTTCTCTTTCTTTTTCCTTATGTGTTGTTTTCTCATTCTATTTTTACGCGCTTATGTGTTTGTCCATCTTCTATATCTGCCTCTGTTTTCTTTTTGATAGTAATCTTTCGATCTCTCATCCTTTTTTCTACATCAACGAAAATCTTCTTTAGTCTTCATTCCCAAAGCTTTTCTTACAAAAGGGTAGTGATGGGTGGTGGGGGTGGGGGAGGGGTATCTAATGGTGCTAACGGTGAGGTAAGTAATTGCACGTGTCGCAACTGAGAAAATGCATCGGCTCGGTAGGAGAGAAACGACGTAGTAACTACGAAAAGTAATCACCTAAAGGTTCGTATATCTATCTACCAGCATCACATCCTTTCCAGGGAAGAACACACCAAGAAGAGCACACCAGTTGAGAGCAATGTTCCTGGTAGCTTCAGTTAGTATACTATCGAAGGACCCAAACTGCGATTAACTCCTAGAAGGAACTCTCCAGGATAAGCGATAAATCGTAATAGAGTCTACGCGTGGAAGTACGTAATTATTGTTACTTCCTGTAAGAACTGTAAGAACGCAGCAACCCTTCCTTCTCTTCTCTTCTCTTCTCTTCTCTTCTTTTTTGTTTTTACTTTTGAAAGAACGAAGTTACAGTCGTTCCGTTTCGTTTAAAACGAAAAGTACAAAGTTTATTTTAAATTGTAATACTTTTTACATATATTTACAAATGTTGTTTTTATTTTGTTTTTATTTAATTATATTTCGTATTATATTGTATTTCGTTTAATTAATCTGTGAGAAGTATGAATTATTATTAATTTTTTCGTATTGTCATTGAACTTGTTTTATTTGAAACGTAGTCATTATTTGTGCTTATTTTTCATTACACGCAGTACGATTTAGTGTCTAACATAATTTATGGTTTGCAGTGAAGACGAATAAAACTCACGTTTTTCATATATTAATATCGTTGCAGGAAGTAGTAGAAAACTAGACTTGCTAAATAGTATATTTTTAAAACTAGTAATGCGAACAAAACTTCGTTAAGTGTCAATTGATATGAGTTTAATTTACTCCAATTTTATTTTATTTCGAAATTAATTAAGTCAATAAAATTTAATTTTAATGAACATAATATTTTCCAATTAATTATGATTCATAATAAATTAACTAAATATAGTTAGATTTTAAATTTTTGAATATAAATCGATAATTAGTCGTTGAATTTCTATAATTTAAAATGCACTTAACTTAATTGTAAACTGACGAAATAAATAAAACTATACGTTTCACCTGATACTGTTTTCATTTAGTTAATTTACGAGTGAAATATTCGTATCTTCCAGAACGATACTCTCGGTGTAATACGAAAATTGTTAACGTACGATATGACGTCACTTGCATCGCATTAGCATATAAAATTGACTTTACGCGTTCAACACTTTCCATTTGGTTAGTAGTCCACATAATTTAACAATATTACTTCTCGTAATAGTATTTCAATTATATCGTGCCATCAATGTAATGTCGACCGAAGCCTACGACCTACTACTGTTCACGTTATAATCAAAATTACGTATCCCAAGCTTCGATGCTCTCGCTGAATTCGCATATTTTGCATTAATTTTTTTTTTTCCATCGTGCTTAACGAACATCCTATAATATGATTCTATAATGTAAAAGTGGTACTAGTACTTCAATTATACGCAAGCTATCTAATATCAGCTGGCGTTTGACAAAATGATTTTCGAATAATTTGTTCGAGAATAATTTGATTACGTGTAATTAGAAAAGCTTTTTATCATCTTGCGTGTATATATTATACGCACTTAAACGATTTAATTAAATTAATTTAAACGCACGGGTACACGTTATTTAATTAATTTCATCGTTCAACGATAGTTTTACACGACCAACACTATTTTCATTTTATAAATCGTTAAAAATACAAATTTGTCATTTTCTAATTTCGTTATGAAACAATTTCAACCATTTTTTTTCTTTCTCACGTGGAAGACATTTTTTGTTACCCGACGATGGTGCATGCATCGTGTAAGTATGCAAATTAAAGACCGCCTTATGTTTTCCTTTCTCATTTTCCCGAACCATGTATATACAATGTGTTCGTGTACTAACGCGCGCATCCCCATTCTCTTCAACAAAATAAATAATTCTCTTAACTTTCGGGAAACTCTTTCATAAGTTTGGTCTACCTTGATTTAAACTCATTGTCAGTCTAAACGAATAATGACAATAAGAAAGAAAAGAATTTTGGAAAAAAATATTAGACAAATTAAATAATAATTTAAATTAAGAAATAAAACAATTTTAATTCCAATGAGATCGTATAATATAACAATGACTTTTAATGAAACTTTAATTTTACAAAATATTTTTCATATAAATATCTAAATCTGTGTATTTAATGTATATAACTTTTTAATAAGGCATTTAAAATAGCCTATGTTTATAAAACATTTTGTTTTTATTCTTACTTATAAAATATGGTGATAAAATTATAAACAATCGACAAACCCGCTATATATATTTAATATATATTAAATATAATATTATTACACATATATAATATTTATTTATTTTTATATTTTTCACTGAATAAAAAAAAACATATTAAATAATTATTCACGTATAAATTATATAGTATACTATAATAAATTATGCATGTAGTAATTTAATATATATATATACATACATATGCATTAAGTATTTAAGTATAATATAAATTATATCAAATATTATATATTAAATGTTGTAAATATTTAAATATTTCATTAAACACAAAAGACCAAAAACAAAATTCATCACAGTAGCGATGCATTCATAGTGTCAACGTTTCGAAAAAAGTTTGCGCGTAAAAGATAATTACGTTAAAATATAATAGGAATTAAAGCTTTCTAATGAAAGAGCTCATTAAAAAAAAAAACAAAAAGAATAAAGAAATCTTAAAATTTGAATGCACTTTATACCTTATACAATATATTCCATGATAATATATCCACTAATTACAAACTCCATTCGATCGAATAGCAATAACCTAATCAACTGTCAAACTTTCACGATTAGAAATGCCACAAATAAACGTGTTCACCCTTTCCCTCACTTCAACATTATGTCTTGGAATTAATTTCACGACTGTCGTTTCACCTCACTCGACTAAATGATGTAACCATAACTGCGTTCGCTTATTCAACCACAAAATCGAATTCTAAGCTTTTAACCTTTAAATGATCTCGAACGAATGATATTGCATATCGTTGCATACTATAGCAAAATCTTATGTATACGTTAACGTTAAAGTTTCTCTTTCGTCGAAAAATCAAGATAAAAATGATTATCTTTTCAAACTGTAGTACGAATGCAGGTTATTCGTTCGTGTATTTCCTGTTATAAGGAAGGAAGAGTTCAAAGGGTTGAAGTGGATGGAGAGAGGAAAAGAGAGAGAGAGAGAGAGAGAGAGAGAGAGAGAGAGAGAAAGGGTGGATGGTAGGCACAAAGTCGTGCATGGACTCGCGAGATACGAGAAATAATGGTAGCACATATATGGGACGGCTTGTGCACACGCAGTCACATGCATCCAGTTAGAGAGTACAAGAGAGAAAGAGAGATAGAGAGAGAGAGAGAGAGAGAGGGAAAGAGAAACTGACCACCGAACGGGTCCAATGGGGACCACTGTTCACCACCACCACCCCACCCCATCCCATTTCCCATTCTCGTAATAGTCTCGACAATAATCATTTATTGTTCCTCAATGGTGACTGCGAGTCTCGAGAACAGCTTGCCAAGTATAGAAGAGAGGACCACTGTATGCGAATCATGATAGAGAGAAAGAGAATGAGAGTATGAGAAAGAGAGAGAAAAGGAACGAATAGCAATTCGTAGATACCCCGTCGAGATCGTCGCAGTCGGCTAAAACGCCTTCGGGTTTTCGAACTTTCCCTTGGATTTTCCTGCGAGGAACTTTCGGCCAATAATTGCGCAATTATGGTGGAAATCCGAAATTTCGTCTGATAGTCTGCCTTTGACGTTTTCCTATACCGTCACATTAGTTCTTATCGACCTTTTTTTTAGTAAAATATTATTTTATCTTATATTTATAACGAAATATATGTTAGGATAATTTATAATGTGTGTATGTGTGCATGTATGTGTGTGTGTATTTTTTATATGGTAAGGTATATTTCATTAAATGCAATAATATTATTTTCGGAAAATATTATAATACATTTATCTTGTGTATTAACGTAAATATTAAATATTAATCAATTAGTTGTTTATATTACACGTCCAAAAGTAAAATTATTAATAAATGTGTCGCAGGGAAGTTGGACAGGGTAAGAATTTCAAACGTTATATTTTGATCTTATTGAACATTTCCTCCCTTTATCGGGACTTGTTCAGCAACTCGATCGTTAAAGTTCAGAGTCTCTTATACAGTATTACAAAGACGTACATTCTTATATTTTTTAAATAATAAAACTATATTTAGCATCTATAAATCGTTATATCATAAACTGTTAAATTTAAACACGCAATCAAAACAATAATGATTTAATCTAGACTATTAATAATTTAATAATTAATAATATTATA
>NW_014569710.1:292912-319712 GCF_001313835.1 Polistes canadensis
TAATAAATCATTATTCTTTCATCACACAAACTAAATGTATTATATATTATATTATATATAATATTTTTGATATTTTTTAAAATTATGAGAGATAGTTGATTTGAATGTTAAAAAAATCTTTTTCTTTTATACATTTCTAATCTTCCACATTTATTTTAAAGGCAATGAAAGATAATTCTGTTCAGTTGTAATGTAACAGAACCTAAATCCATTATAAGCTTTTAACAAGAAGTTGTAGGAATGAAGATTATCTGACACAGTAAAACCACAAGCATCGTTCATCAAAACATGGAATTCCTTTGGACGCGTCCAAAAGAACCGAAACAAAAATTTATCCCCGAAAAGAATCTAACCCCTTTACTTAGATAATATTCCATTCCACACTAGGATACTGACCCTTTCAGATTTCTCTGGAGATAACGTCTCACTATTTCGACTAGTATTAAATATGTTAGTATATTTATATATGTTGAAATATTACCTTTTTCTCCTACATTTGTTATTCAAAGTTGATAAACAAAATAATATAAAAGATAATACAATACATAAATAAAGTTACATGTGTATAAAAATATCATAAATATTTTCAGAATTAAATATATTATATATTTTATATTAATTTTTTAAATTAGTTAATATTTGAATATTTATACATACTTTCGAATAAATTTTTATTTACGGAACATAAACTTTTTATTGAATTTTGTTATTACATAATGTTATAAAATAAAAAAATTGTTAGAGAAAACTTCATTTGAGAAAAAGTGAATATAATCTAAAAAATGATTTATTCTCTAAATACAAAATCCATAATAATAAAATAATAAAAAAATGAATGTAATAAAGTAACTATATAATGTAACCAACAATTATACTTCCAATATAAATTCTATTTTAATTTTATATCACAAACACAAAATTAAAATTAATTATAAACGAATAAACACAAAGTTTCAAATAAACAAGATATATTTAAATGAAGAAATTTGCATTCTCGTAAGATATCGAAAATGAATTCCGTTAAGGAAGAGAACCATAGAGGGTGATTTTCGTTCTACGGAATGAGGAATTATTAATGCAACCACGCGACATATACATCCTTAATATGAGAGAGTGTGAGAGAGAGAGAGAGAAGCGTTGAGGCATTTGCATCGACGCATCGCTAATAAACACTCACCGAGCAAACGGTGTATGCTCGACGTTTGATTGGGCTGGGCGCGTAATGACGGAGCATTGTCATGCAAATCTTGAGCGAAACCCACCGCTTATAGCCCTGAGGCCCATTACACCCCGTAGACATTCGCTTATCGCCCTGTTTGCTTCCCCGTAAATAGTCGATTTGCGAATCCTACAAATTCACTGTCCGCAGTAACACGTCTTGGGATCGATCTTTGAGTACGTATTTACCGATCTTCGATGATCTACTCCTAATCACTCTATTGAAATCAGCATAATAATGTGAAATTTCCAATTTCAAGCAAACTAACGATAAACACACGTGATATAAATGTTAAATAATTAAAAAATATTTTCTACAAATTTGTTTTTTGATTAATCGTTTACAATGGTTTAATCGAATGTTAAGAAAAAATAATATCGAAGAAAAGATTCGATAAAATAATTGTCATATAAATGGTACTTGTGAAATAAGAACAGATGTGCTGGTACGAGTATAACGTTCTCCTGGGGTTTTTGTACAATTATATTCAAAGAAGGGTGTCTATCGTTCTCCCTTCATAGCGTTATAATTCTATTCCAAAATGACAGATTTGTTAGACGACATCTCTTTTCGATAGGTAGAAGGGCAATTTAGAAACCCCCGAAAATCCGGTAGCTTCTATTGTAATCGTGTCCCTTGCAACACGATCTTGGCAATTAGAATGTTGTTTTGTGTAACAAGAACGTTCGTTCCGAACGATAGAATATCGACCCCTTACCAGAATAAAAAAAGAGAATTAACGTAATCGATGATTCTACTTTAACGTGCACCGAACAACGAATTTTGGATAAAAGTAACAATCTGTTTTATTCGTAGAATCCAGTTACGTGGAAAAAAGAAAAAAAGAAAAAAGAAGAAATAAAAGGGAAAAAAAGAAGGAGAGAAAAAAATAACAGACCCTAATTTTTTACTATAAGTTACTTTAAATCTAATCCCGGTATTATTGGTGGTTCGGTAATTCGATCAATAAACAACGTCCCGCTAAAATAAATGTCCAATGCGAATTAATTAAACTATTATATTTACTCGTGGATCAATACGTATCCGCGATAAACGTTTACGTTTGGCTAACCTCTCATCCTCTGATTTACAATTTATGTATACGCTTGCGATCGAAATAATCTGTTACTTTGACATACTTCTATGCATATATACACAGAAATAAAGGTGGTGGAGAGAGGTTAAGAGAGAATCTTTCGATCACGAGCATTAGTTAATAACAAATAATTACTGCTAACAGGGATAGTGGTTTCCTGTTTACTACTATTACTAACATAATTATAAATTAGTGTACATGGCAACACATTTAATTGTATACCTCAGTTAAACCATGGAAATTTTAAGTTATATATAAAATAACTAAATGTTTGTTGGGAAAGCATATAAAAAGAATTTTATTATTAATATTTAAACTATTATAATTGTTTTATGAAATAGCTAAGTAGTATATGAATTTAGGAAAGTGGAAGAGATTGAAATTTATAATCTGTCTTTAAAATTTACTTTTCTTTCTACAACGATACTTGTAATTATCCGTTTTTATTTTTTCGTGTACATTAAAAACTAATGTTTTGCTAGTCAGTTAAATTAATATTTAAACATTATTAATACTTTGATATTCAGAATTAATAATGATTTAAATCAAAATTGTTTTTACTTTTAAATTAAAATCAAGCCATACTCACTGATAAAAGTATCTTACAAATTTTTCATATATTTTATTTATTTATAATTTCTTATTAAATTTAATATTATTATATATATAGTAAAATTATATACCTTCTTTGTTTAATTATTCATTATTTTTTATCATTGACCTAATTAATTTAATTTATAACATTCTGTAAAATATAGATATTCACGAATTTTTAATATTCAACACTTTTACCTCTGATTGTACTTCCCAAATATCTTTAACTTCTTGCCTCTTGTAAATTCATGTACATATCACCTAGTTTAGGTATTTAATTCTTCCTCCTTTCATATTTTAACAGGTCAATATACAATATTTATTTAAGGATTTAACTATTCATTATAAGAATTAACAAATTTTCCCGTTTTAACAATAACATATACACGTACGTACTTAAAATGAAAAAATTTAATTCCCTTTATTCTATAGAAACATTTTAATGATCATAATATATATATTATTATTTCATATATAAAATTTTTAATATTTAACATAATTACCTAAAATATTAAAATTCCATTCTCCGACGAGATCATTTCGAAAACTCATTCTCCAGTGAGAAACACATTTTACACTTTAATAATACTGAAAACATCGACCAATTAATTTTCTTATTAATAATATCAGACGAATACATTTAACGCGATTAATTATTGAAATATTATTAATTAGAGAATCGTTAAAAAAATAAAACGATAAATAAAATAGAAAAATATTTAATACGTAAAACAGAAACACATTTGAACACGTTTAGTTTGAAATTTATAAGAATGACGACTGAAAAGGGGAAAAGATGAGTGGAGGTTAAAATAATCAAAAGAACAGTTTAATATGTTTTGTTTATACATAAATACTTCCCTCAATCCTCAACCAATATATATATATATATATATGCATACTTGTATATGTAAGCATTAAGTATTGTATAATTCAGTTAAATCGTGGTAACTCTAGGTTTTAATCGTTATAATTAAACGTTTTTGAGAAAGCGTATAAAAGAAATTTATTATAATACACTAATAAAAAAATTAATAGTTAATCTATCTTTAAAAATACACACGCGATGTTATACGTTCTCATATTTCCATGTACTTTGAAAATCAATGTTCTATTAATTATATTGATCTGTCTGATCAAATTTCAATTTTATACCTTAACTATTCGTCTCTTATAAATTCATATATTATTTAGTTGGAAAATTTAATTTTGTTTTTTTTTCTTTTTCATATTTAAACAGATCAGTATAGTTATTTTTCTATTTTTATTTTATTATTTCCAACATTTCAATATATGATTTTTTCCAAATAAAAAAAGAAACGAATGAATAACGCTGATAAAGAATTAGGGAAAAAAAGAAACGAGGTCGTACGCGCGTTCACACATTTGTGAACAATTTCTTCTGTATCATAAACTGTAATAAAGTTCAATGGTCGTTCGAACAGAATAGTTAAATTTTGTATAAAAACCAAATTTTCAATACGGTACCATCGATTTCGAATATACAATACTGTGTTACATACATAACCAATATCGAATTTCGTTTTATTCTCGCGCGCGCAAATATGTTACATCGAGTCTTTGTCAAAATGTATTCTTACGAAAAAAGAAAAAAAAAAAAAGAAAAAAAAGGAATGTCAGAAAATATTCTATGAAAATAAAATCTAAATATCCCAACTTGTTTCTCGTTCTAACGATGAATAAATAAAAAAAAAAAAAAGAAAAAGAAAACGAAAAAAAAAGCGAGAGAGACAAAGAAGAAATATAGAATCAATTCAGCGGGTTGATAGATACGAAGAAAAATTGTCGATAAAAATGAAATGTAATCCATTTGGCCTAGTTTTGTTTTCCAGGAAAGAATTTTTTAATTATTTCTCTCTTCATATTCTTTTTACAGTGGGGAACGGTACTATAATAGTTTATACTATCCTAACGGGGTATCAATCAATCAAATTCATTGTCTTCCTTTCTTCTTTCATTCTTCCTCTCTCTTTCTCTCTCTCTCTCTCTCTCTTTTTCCTATATTCTCTTTTACTTTCCAGCTTTCTCTTTCTCTGAACAGCCACGCTTTCTGCAAAATCCCTATGCAAGGGACTAGAGTAAAATGGATGCGTTTAGATACGTAGGTAGGCGAACTGAAGCTCGTGGTGCCCTGCGTATCTGCAATAACAGGATCATGGGCTTATGGCGGGAGCTCAGGGGGTACGATCAATTATTGTTCGCTTCCTATCTACGTCACGCCGGCGTCGAGCATCGGCCGACCAACAACAGGAGCATTCTGAGCTGCACCTACTCGTACAATTCTCGCTGACGTTGGCGAATCAACTAACTACGTGCATACTATAAATGCTGATCGTGTTCAAAGAAAGTTAATAAAGGGAAAATTCTCTTTGACGCGTTACATCTTTCGAAAATTATCCTATTTTCTTTAGAAAATTATATACTACTTTCTTATAAATATTAAAATCGTTTTTATTGTTTCGATTTGAATTGAAAGAATTTTTGTTGTATTGGTTTTTCCGATAAAGTAAAATGATGATATTTGAAGTTTAAGAGGAACGTATGGGAATTTGAAAAAAAAAAAGAAATATTTTTCATAACGTTTACAAGAGTATAAATATCAGCTGGTATGGTACCCCACGACGTTGCCGACAATAGCGCGGGATTATCGCACGTGAAATGCTCTATAGACTGATCAGGATTGGTTGGTCAACTATATCGTCGTGCGGCTAGGCCGCTTATCTCCGTACTGTGGCATGCTAATCAACGAGAGACTACGCCTACACCTATATGGGCCAAACGTGTTCGGACAGTTATCTCGATTTGTCCAAATAATCCCTGAACAAATCGCCATGACGGCGATTAACTTCCACTTCGTTTATATTCTGCGGTGCTTGCGTGGCTCGTTCTCGATTACACGTTCCCTCCTTTCTTGCTAACTTAATACCAACATTCGATTACCCTTCCTCGAATACACCTAAACTGTTTCGCGTGATCCGCGGTTTCTAAAATTGGAAAATATGTCTTATAGAATGAAAATTATCGGCGTTTATTATTATAATTAAAAATATATAAATTTGTTTGATATCATTTGTTTATTATCTTAATTTATTTGAATGGTAATTAATGAATAATAATTATTGTTAATATTTACTGAAAAAAGTTACTGGTATTATATCTTATATGTTACGTTATATGTGCTTAAGTATTGTAACATAAATAAATGTAGACATTTAATTATTCAAAAATATATGACGGTTCGGAGATTTTTTTATTTACATATTTTTCGGTTAGTATTACTTTAACTAATTGAACTGAAAAACTAAATATTGAATTGTGTGTTATGTCCGAATATTTTTTCAACGCTAAAATTAAGTAGAATATTCATTACCTTTACAATTAAGACAAAAATTATAATATTAATAAATTTTATATCTATCAAAAAATTAATGTGTAAATATTAAATATTAACTGCTGAATGAGAAATAATTCAATAATTTTACACTTAAATGGGGTGTTCCAATATTAATGCCGGCCGTATAAAATAATATTAACAACATGTAGAATTGTTTCGTTAAGAAATCTAAGCAGATGTATAATATTAAAAATTAATAATAACAAAATTAATTTGTCCCTAATCAAATTTATATAATACATAGTAAAATTATAGTGGAATAAAAACAAAAAGAAATTTCTTAATAATTTCTATCCGTTCATATTACTTCAAAAAAACAAATAGAGAAAACAAGAAAATATAGTCTATGCAACTGTTCGAGAAAGGATACGAATAATTTTCGAATACGTTTGCGAAGCAAGTCGAATCTTTTCTACGGAATGGCATCTCTTTCCTTTGGCGGAAATGAATAGCGAGTTAGCAGGAAGTCGAGATGGAAAGAGGAAACTCGTCGTCGTCGTCGTCGTTTTCGTTGTCGTTTTCGTTGGGTGACAAGGTGCGGCAGTTGGTTGTTGTGGCTGACACCTCGTTTTCAGTTTCCGGGGGAAAAAGAGTAAGAAAAGAAAGAAAGAAAGAAAGAAAGAAAGAAAGAAAGAATGGAAAAAGAGTGAACGTTTTATTTAGAAAAAGATAGAGAAAGAAATAAGGAAACATATACACGTATACACGTACACGTACACATAAAAATAAAAATAAAAATAAAACGAACAATTCTATCCTCCTAAACCAAGAATTTCAAATGTCTTTTGTCTCGTGCCGTGCTCTGATTATGCGTCAGTCTTTTAAACGAAGACGACGCGATATAAAACAAAATAAAATAAATAAATAAATAAATAAGATAAAAAAGAAAACGAAAACGAAAGTATCTTGGAAGAATTTAAGAGACGCAACGACGTGATGTCAGGAAAGAAACAAGGATGGTGGATTGGGGTTTAGATAGGAAAGAAAAAAAGGGAAATGAACATCTCTAATGCACGCGACGCGACGGTAGTTCGTTCACCTGAACGTTCAAGTTCAAAAACTGAGAAGGAGGAAAATAAAGGAAATAAGAAAGAAAGAAAAAAAAAAGAGAGAAAGAGAAAGAGAGAGTTGCTTGCGAAGAGAAGGTGAAAGAGGTGAAAAGAAAAAAAAAAAAGGAAAAGGGTAAAAGAAGGTGGAAAGAAGGGAATAATATCGTCCCAAGACGAGATCCTTCCGGTAAACTCCCTGGTGGCGCATCTCCTGGCGCTTTTCTTTCGACGAAGAGAAAATTGGAAGAGACCGGAGGCGACTGATTCCACAGTTGGGGGGTACAACGTGGTAATGCTAGGTTGTGCTAGTGGTGCTGGTGGTGGTGGTGGAAGTTGTTGAAAAAGAGGTACCATGGAATAGAAAGAGAATGAAGAAAGACGGTTGGGTGTACGGAAGGGGAGATAGGAGAAATCGGTTTGAAGGTGGAGGAAAACTGAAGACGCGGAGTGGAGACTTTTCGGGGATAGGGAGTTCGAAGTAGGTTTTGCTTGACTGCAGCAACCCTCTCGCGTTCTCGGTTACTATCCCTGTGTCTGTTATAACGGAGAGCAACTCCCTAGAGAAAGGACGCGGCAGCGGAGGCTTCTTCTTGGATGTGCCAAGAGAAGAATGCGGTGGTGGCCTTCGCTCGCGAATGAAATTTCATTTCGGGAACGCCGTAATCCCGGAATTGTTACTTGACTTCGTTCGCAGAACGATAGCACGAAAGGGGGGATCTCTAAATTCGCCCTGTAATCGCTGAGATCACCTACCAACCCTCTTGTACTCACCCGCTCCTTCCTCCCCACCCTCTGCCCTGCCCACGTATCTTTTGTCTCTTTCTCTTTCTATCTTTCTTCTATATCTTTCTTTCTTTCTTTCTTTCTTGTTTTCCTTCTCAAACGATTCCACAGTCTATTACTTTCTTCTCGACTCTTTAGCGGAACATGAATTCCTTATTGTCCGGTACCACCTGTGTTTTCGATTGCCTCGAAAATAGATATCGCATGAAAATACGAGAGGGATAGTAACGGCCCTCGTAAAAGTTTTAAGTAGGATCTCTCTATCTCTCTTAATCTCAACTATCTCGGTGTTTTAACGATCAAAGTAATCTCCAAAGGTGAGTTTCTGAAGTATCGTTTACTTGTATAACTAAGCTAACGTTATGTATCTTAAGAGTATACAAATTTTCAACGGGGATTCAATCTAGGTTCTAGTTTTATGGAGAATTTAATCTCGATATTTTATAAATGATTTTAGCTTTTCTTTTTTCTCTTTTTTTTTCGTTTATAAACATACTTCTCCGTATTAAATTTCAGAGAAATATATAGCGATCTAGGGTTACTATTGCAAGGCTTAGTACCATATAGCTTATACACCATATATAAACATTAAATGCATTTCTTGTAACATCCTACAAACAGGATCTTTCGCCTAACTCGACCACCTAAATTATCTTGTTTATTTCATACGATAGAACAAAATGTCGGAGAAAAAAAATATTTTGTTCGAAGATGCCAATATAGTGATGGGCCGAATTTTTTTTTCAAAGTCATTTTTTTAGAGATTTCAAGGTAATCGTATTTTTTTTAAATAGGATTACATATTTTTACTACAATATTCTTATAGCTTATAAAAAAACGAATCCAACGAGGTGCAATATGTTTACCTTTAAGTGATCTTTATCGAGAAAATTATGAAATACTTGTCAGTGACTTTTCGTACAAGAAAAAAATCTTCTCATGTACAAGAGACAATTTTTATTAATAACACATTAATTGTTAATTACTTAGCAGGTTTTTTCCATAATACCAAAATTTAAAACCATGTAAACCTATGGTACACCATAGTATACCTCAATGTACACCACGTAGAACTTTCTTCCAACACATAAAATGAGTGTCGATAAAAATTTAATATAGACCTTTCTTTTAGAGACTCATTCGATTATTCTTTTAACCATTTTACTATACTAATTTTTTTAAAGCTTTCGCCATTTCGCTGCAAGCTTGTTTTCCGCGGTGGCACTTGTGTTAAATAGGCCGCTGCAATGTGTAGCAACAAAACTGCACGTTCAATCAATCGTCAGCAACCGAGACAGCTTTTTGAGGCATTTTGTTGCTGATATATTTACCTTTTAAGTGACCTTTTCCGAAAAAATTTTGAAATGTTGTCTCTTATACAAAAGAAGACTTTTTCTTTGTAGTGAAATTTGTTTCGAATGGGAAAAGAAGAAAAAAAAACAAGCGCGTAGCGAATGGGTGAAAGCATTAAAAAAAATAATCGAATGAATCTTTGAAAGAAATGCCTATATTAAATTTTTATCGAAACTCGTTTTATGTATTGGAAAAAAGTCCTATGTATTGTACACTAAGGTATACTACGGTGTACTATAGGTTTATATGGTTTTAAGTATGATGGAAAAAAACCTGCTAAATAATTAACAATTAATATGTTAATTAATAAAGATTGTCTCTTATATATGAAAAGATTGTTTGCTTATATGAGTCTCTTACACGTTGATTTGCATTGGCTCCTGCATTTACCGTCCTCCGAGCGCATACTGAAGTTATTGAGAGACATTTCATAATTTTTTCGATAAAGATTACTTAAAGGTAAACGTTAGATTTTTTTTTTATAAGCTATAAGAATATTGTAGTAAAAATATACAGTCGTATTTAAAAAAAATACGATGACCTAGAAATTTTGAAAAAAATATTCGGCCCATCACTATATCGGTATCTTCGAGCAGAATATTTTTTTCCTTTGACATTTTGTTCTATCGTACGAAATAAACAAGATATTTTAGGTGATCGAGTTAGGCGAAAGATCTTGTATATATATATATACTATAATATAAAATAAAAATTATCGATTTATTATCGGATTTAACGAAATACAGTTAAAATCATATAGTCTCCGGATAGAAATCTTTTATTATCGTATCGTAGGAAAGAGACTCGAGTTTAATTTGATTTGTTTCGAACGGTAAGAGATAATACGAATATAGATGATACTACTTCGGCGTCATTGATTCATATCGTTTGAGTTATTAATCATATAACCGGTAAGAATTATTATTATCGGTTTTGAACGCCTTCGGGGGAAACTTGGAATTTCGTCGTAGGTTTGGTAGGTATACGTTGGTAGTCGAGAACATTTGCGAAGGAAATTTCCTTTCTTCGTTTAGTCAGAGTTATAACTATCGGACCATATCCTCCTCCAACCAGGCAAGCAGGCAGGCAATCTCACTCCGGTAACCCAATTTTCGCTAAGAGATTAATCGTATAATTCACAGCCGGTCGCCGTCTTCGAACATCGACCGATAGCACCACCGACCTTAAATGCGGGCCAAATGGTATTATACTCAGATTCATATGAAGAAAGGAAGGAGGGGAAAATAGGGAAAGGAAGAAGAGAGAGAGAGAGAGAGAGAGAGAGAGAGAGAGAGAGAGAAACTCGACCTTTCCTACGATTTCGATCATTTCAAAAGGTAAGACTCGAACAAAGCACAAAAGTTAAATCCGCAGTCTTCTACGATGAGAGTTAATTAATCATTCGTATCTAAAATTTATGAGATCAGTTCTATGTTACTATTCTGGTAGCTTACTAGTGGCAAAGAGAGGGGGATCTAATCCCTTCAGGATTGATTACAATTCTCGACGTTATCGTTTCCTCTAAGAACGATATATCGAATCGTGGTAGAAAGTTTCGTATTATCGGATTTGTTTGTTTTACTTTTTTTGATATATTTCTTTTAATTTACAAAGTATCTATGAAGTATTAATAATTATCGTTAAGATCTTGAAAGATTTAAATATGTTCGTTTGATTAAAAGAAATAATATTTAATGTTGTGTAATAATAGTAATTTAAAAATTGTTCTTATGGTTAGAAATCCAGCAAAGTTATTTTATTTTTATCGTAAGGTTTGAGAACAAAATTATGATTATTTTGCAAACAATGATAATTACAAAATTCGAGAAAGAATATTTAAAGAAGTAGATATAAAAAATATCATATAATGACATATTTAATTAAATATTTCTTAAAAATTGAATCAATAATCTACCCTCAACCCTTATTTGACCATAGTTCAACATAGAAAACTTAATATAAAAAATTATATTGAAATATCGTCAATTATTCGTAAAAACATATTAAGAATTAGAAAAAAATAATTTAGCATGTCCAACAATATATCGTATAGTTGGATACAATAAAGGTTTAAAAAATAATAAAAAAGAAATTCAAAGTTGTAAGAAAAGGACGAAGTATCATACAAAGAGACAGACAGAACCTACCACCATTTGAGGGTAAAGAAATAAAGATATAAAGAAAGAAATAAAGACAGAAAGAATTTAGAGCTTGCAACTAGATGACTTGTCAACCTACAGGAAAATTGGGTTTTACAAACTTGTTTCGAGAAAAGAATTGGAGAGAATTGTGGACGAGGGGGTGGTATCAGAAGGCAGGTAAGAAACAAGGTACGTAGAGAAAGTGGAAACGAAGGAAGGTGCATACGAAAAGGAAGAGAAGAAGATACCAGACGAGACGTGTATAAGAAAGTAGATAGGAAAATAGGAGGGCATGGGGTTCGGATTCTTGCATAGAAAAAGGAAAGTACGATACGGAAAGTAAGGACGAAAGGAAATAGGGAGGAAGAGAGTGCCCCTTTCCTATCTATCCCCCTTTCCCCTTCCTTCCTCCTTTTACTTATACGCGAAAGAGAAGTAACCTGGGGAAGTAGGGGGGAGGTATAGCCTGAAAACCGGCTTGGAACGATGCAAAGTCGCAGGAACCTCTGTAGAAGACACCCTTGGTCCTCTTTCTCCCGATTTCTTCTATCCCTTCCCCTCGATTCACCTAACCTTCCTCACCCCTACCTACTACCACCCCCAACCTACTTCTTACTCCTTACAAAGAGAGACGCAAATTGCCTCGGAACTTAGTTTCGTCGGATATAAAGGACTTTCCGATTACGTTACCCGTACTCCGTGATTGATCTGAGATGACGACTGTGAGAGTAACTCGACGTGACCTCCTTCCCCCCCACACTTCCAATCCCTTACCCTTCTACTTCTTACATCTCCTCACTTCGATTCTTCTTTTATAAAGACTCACCTTTTTTCCTTTTTTCTCCCGTACGCCTCTACCTTTCTACCTATTCTCGTTTATTTTACAAGGACACGTGCATAGATTCAAGCAAGAACTATGAGATTATACGATTTTTTGGATTCTTCTTACGAGGTTTATGGGGAATATTTTTTCTATGGTAGATACTTATTACCGATTAAAAGTTTGAATATCGGTCTAAACGTAATATAATCTTCTACTACGTTAAGTAACAGTGGGCCCTACATAATAACACACCAGCATTGACTAAGTTTCAGTTTATAGAGGTACGCATAGTATAGCGGCACGCACAGTCTCAACAACCCGCACCATGCTCGCTTTTGTGTGTGTGTGTGTGTGTGTTGGAGCGTGGTGTCTGTTGATTGTGGAGGGAGAGGGGGGTGTATGCTGTGTGTGCTTGTTGTCCGATAATATATTCTTTTCAATATTGCCTAAATATCATTTTTTGGTGTTCTATAGAATGTCCAAGTACAATGCTGAGGAAAAGTCCGTAAAAATGATTGTTTCCTACATTGTCAAAAAACGCTTTGCATTGAGGACAATGCCGGGATATTGCTAGCATTGCCTGATTTCCCACTATTCCAGTAGCATATATACACGTTACGGTACAAGTAACTTTGCAAGATAATTATAATTGATTATTATAAAAAAAAATGATTTATATTTGCAAATCGGATAATAGACTTACGACGTCTTTGAGGCGTCATTGTAAGTTAAGGGATTAATTGCTAAGATGCTCAGAATAACTCAAATTTTCATTAAAAATAAAAATGATTCCTTGATAAAGAAAAAAAATAAGAAATAATACAAAATGTAAAATGTACACAATCGTGTAAAATTTCATTATTCAATTCATAAGAAAATCATTTTTTATTATAAATATTCTATTTCCCTAAATTTACGTAGCAATGTCGAAGATTTCGAACGGTATTGTAGAATACCCAATCGATTTTACAAATTTTCTGAACTATACGTCAGGATAGGGGAATAAGAGGGTCTGGAATAGGGTGGATAGTGAAGCTCATGTTTGTCGATTCGGAAAAGTCTGGACATCGGTAGCCTGTTAGGGTCCTCCTCATTGTCGTTGACACTTGTCCTTGATAAAAAGAAATCGCATATGTCAGACTCGGACATATATTTAAATAAGCTCTGCAAACGTCGAGTGCCGCGAACTACCTAGGAGTTATTCAAACAGAGATAATTCGGTCGGACGTAGGAAGTAGTCGAATCACGAGGGTCACCGATTTCACTAAGAAGGTCCTTCGGACCAAGCACCGACGGTCGTCGATTGGCTGGCCGGCCGTTTCGTTTCGTTGAGAAAAAAGAAAGATAGAATTTTAAAGAGAAAAAGAGAAAGGGAAAGGACAAGTAAAACCCTTCGGGGCTTCACAACGACATACGTTTATACAGTTTCCATATAAAGTATCGACCAATAGGAAGAAACCTTACGCAAAAGGTACCACCAGGATAAGCTCGATCCTTCCTCAGACCTTTTTACTTTCATCCCCCTTCTTCTTCTACTTCTACTTCTTTTTTTTCCTCTTCTGATTCGCTTTTTTTTTCTCGCCTAATATAACGATAAAACAAGGAAAGTTTTCCCGTAGGGTACCGAGGCCAACAAAAATTACTCATCCTGGCGAGTGTGATTTTTTCGGATTTCACGCTTCAGGAATAGGCTTGCTATACCCCACCCCTAGTCTCTCTCAGCTGAATTGCTTTCCGCTTCGTTGACGTGGATACGATAGGTACGCTCTCGATGATAATAAATACCTAGGATCATCTTATTCATGACGCGTGAATATTGAGAAGAAAAGCGGAACGATCAACTTGGCAGCGTGCATTTGTTTTCTATCTTTCTCTCTTTCTCTTTCGTTTTTTCTTTACTTTCTTTTTTTTCCTTTTCCTTTTTCATTTTTTTTAATTTTTTTTTTACAACCACTCTATCAACGTCCATAAACTTGATAATAGAATAGACTTTCTCGTCTACCATGAAAATATCGAACATAATAAAAATCCTTTTTATCTTTTTCAGTCGCTAAAAAAAAAACAAATATAAAAATAAAGTGCGCTCGCATGATACATATTTTTTTTTTCTTCAAAAGTTCTTTAAAGTTAAATATCTTTACAATAACGCAATAATGAATTACATTTTAAGTGATCGTTTTTATTTTAACGAAATAAAACATCTTTTATCTATTTTTGATTTTAAATAAAAATTTGAGGAAAATATTCTTACATGATACAACTGTTTTAATCGTCCTTGAAAGTGAAATTTAGTAGAATAACGCATTAACAATTAAATCAGAGATTTTTAAAATGTGCGCCTCAGCGTCCTGGGAAGTCATATAATTAAAAAATTTTCTCATTTTAATTCCATTTGCGTCATCTTCTTTTTGCTAAGCTTAATTTTCAACAGTTATTATGATAAGATCTAAAAATCTTGCGAAAATTCTTATGATAAAGAAAATTAGTGTGGGTGTGTCCAATTGAATTTCACGATTCGTAAAAATGTAGGTTTACCAACAAACTAATCCACCCAACCGATTGTTATAATTAATTGAATTATTCCAATTAAATTTTTTGTAATGTAAAATGTACTTGTTAGAATTTCACATAGGACACCTTGGGAAAATCTGAATTTAGTAAAAAGTGTAGAAAATCGAAATAGTTTGGGAACCACTGACTAACATGAACGTTACTTATCTGATCATTCTTATTTGAATAGAATAAAACATAGTGTTCGATTTAAAATCAAGATCATTTCTCTTATGTTAGATAGCAACGTTTATCGATGCGAAAGGTACACATGGAAACGATTATATGCGTTCGATAACGAGCCAGTCGAGTGACCACGCCAGTTGGCCCAGAGTGAGTTTTCGAATTTTCCAGTTGATCGCGTCGATCCAAGGGGGTCGTTTGCAATAGTGTTTTCTTCCCCCCTTTCCTCTCGTACACATATGTAGTATATGTGTATATAGTCCAGCGTTCGTTCGAATTTTGTGCTCAAACGATGACCCATATATTTGAACTGTTGCGGAATAGAATGCTACGGTGACACGAAAGTAAAAGAGAGAGTGGACTGGGTTGATCGGTGGGAGGGTTCGGGTGAATAAAAATGGAAGAAAAAAAAATAATGTCAACCGAATGAAATATTCCCCGAGGCCAATTGTGAGTTTGGACGTTTTCCGGTTGATCGGTCATTGTACCGTGAGCGTCGATGCGCAAACTTTCATCCTCTTTTTCTGCACACACACTACTTGGTCCACATGCTTGCTTGCTTGCTTGCTTGCTTGCTTAACCGTTCTTTCTCACAATCTCGGATATTTCTCATCTTATCGAAGACTTACATCGACTTACCAGGAATTACGATTAGCCTTTCTGCCTCCTAGACGATCATTCTCCTTTATTTTGCTAAAGATTTTCATTTATTTCACAAATACACACGTATGAGGAACTTATTTGTCAAATCGATTAACTTCAACAAATAAAAAGTAGAGAAAATTGATAAAATTCAGATTAATTTAAAAATTATAACAAGGACGATTGTTTTATCAACAATTGAAATACGAAGCTAAAAAGTTAAACATATTCAAATGTAATAATACTTTTAGGTGTCACTGTACACGTATACAAATATTGTAAATACGAATAAAATATCGCAAAAGAAATTGTTAACATTTGTTGGAAAAATGAAAAAATGAATGAAATCCATTAGAATCCTAACAATATCTTTATCTATTTTTCCATCCACATTTCCTTCCTTTTTATTTCTCATAAACGTGAACGATTTTCGATCGTCGAAAGAAAATAATAAGCAGAGCTTTCAAAATTATTAAATTGTATAGAAATGTAGCATCGCGAAATTTATCCTATACTCTTTCGCAAAACATGTTTTGTCAATCTTCGTTTCTAGCTTCGATGGATACCGACGACACAGACAAGGCCGCTACTAAAGAGAAAGAGAAATACGGATATATAGTGAAAGAGAAATTGAGAATTGAGAGAGAAGAGAAGAAGAGGGAAACGGAGGTTGGATACATGCGTACGTGGGTAACCGAAGGGAATCCAGTTGCGAAGTTAAGAGAACAATACGTTCGTCGTTACAATAACGCTTTGGTGACACGGTGAGTTGCCGGTGGACTCGCCGGTAGGATATGTGCACTACTCTTTCTCATTCTATTTCTATATCTATCTCTATCTCTCCCTTTTGGGTGTAGAAGAATCCGTATGTTCTCGTGGATATTTTGGGCTTCAGGATTGGAACGTGCACAATACGAAATACGTTCCTAACGCCGTCTCCCTTCAACCCTTTTCTCTTCTCTTCTCTTCTCTTCTCTTGTCGCTCTCTCTATACACACACACATACATACATACACATATTTATGCGTGTCTGTGTAGGTGTATTCTATTTCTCTTTCTCTCTCTTTCTACGCTCCCGCGCGCATTCGCCAATCCTTTACTGATAATGCTATCATGAGACTATTGTCGTGCTTCGATGTCTCTGGACTTGGTAGAAAATTCCCGGCGGATCATTTCGTCGAGATGAAAAGGAAAAGATTGACGCTGTAAAAAGGGCAAAATGGGGAAGGGGGCTAGGATACCGGGGAGGAGCAGATAAAGAAGAATGAAATTCCATGCGAGTAGAGGTTTCGTAGCGTGGTACGAACTTTTCATCGGTAGCTAGTCTCTTTCTCTCTCTCTCTCTGTCTCTCTCTTGATAATTCCCCTTTCTTTTCGAGATAATCGTGGTATGGGAGTTAGAATCGTAGGGTGGTGGAATAGGAACGTGTATTCTCTACTTTTTCAATCAGTCCATTCATGACAATTTACTCGGATTTAATCGCTTGGAAAGATATTGACCATTCTGTTAAGAGTTTATGAAGTTGAAAATCATTGATAACACACTACTTGTCTCTAATATTAATAATCTCATATATATGTGATAGATAGATAGTTTTTTGTAATAAAATTTTTTATATTTATATTATTTATATATTTATATATGTGTCCTATTTTTTAACAGATTTATTATGATTGTTGTGTGACGATTTTTGTATTCAAATTTTTATCTACTATATGAATTAAGAAATTATATTTATTTTATTTAAATATATATTCTTACTATTTTTATATTTTATAAATCTGGCAAAATAATTTCTTTCTTACTAAAAACTAAATGATATTTTTATATAAAATAAATAACGTTTTTTTTTAAAAGAAATTCTTGCTTTTTTGGTTCTATTCTAATTAAATAATATATTCTATATTAAATAAAAATGTTTATGAAAACTATACCGAGCTTGTAATTGATGAATTTTTGATCGAAAACTTCCAAAGCAAAAAATATGCTTAAAAATAAATCAAAACTTTTAAAGCACAATCCAATATTAAAAAAATTAAAAAAAGAGATATTTAAAAAAAGGATTCAAATCTCTTTTGCATTTTTATCTTTTGATCAGTTATTTATCTTCTTACAATAGTTTTTAACAATCTCGATATTTTTGCAATAAAAAGTATGGTTCTCACTAAAATGTTTTGTCTTTCTCTCTCTCTCTCTCTTCCTTTCAAAGGTTCGTCATTCGAGTTGAAAAGTTTCGAACGTGTAGGCACTTCTTATGTATCTTCTTCTATCTTCTCAAAGAAAAAGGTCGTCGATCATTTTCTTTGGTACTTTGGAACGACAGGATGATTGCAGGATATGTGAAATCGACGTTAACTTTCGAAAAGAAGAGAGACAATCGAAGCATCGTCCAGTCGAAAGACGATTGTCGTCCAACCGGATGAACCCTACTATGTACTTACTTATATACCAAATATACAGGGTGTCCAAAATTTATTCTACATTTAAAAAAAAAAAGCAAAAATTTTCGCGGTAAAGTTTGTCAGAAAACGTTTCGTTACATTATTATAAATGAATTTTGTATACATTGTATACGTTGTATACAATTAAAGTACATAAAAGTTCGACTGTCTTTATCGGTTTTGCATAATTTACACATCTTTTTTTTTAATTATGTAACGAAATGTCATTTTATGTATAATTTTTTAATCGTTAGATAAAAATAAGTGATGTAAAAATTACTACAAGATTTTAAAGATTCATTTCAAATTGCTATCCTTCTATTCGGATGCAAGCTTGGTATCGATTAATATATTAAAATTATTATATTAATAATATTATTATTATTAATAATGTTATTAATATTAAAACAACGTAGTTTGTGAGATATTTCTTGAGTCTTAATGACTGCATTTTTAATTCTTAACGATAGTTCATTGTGTTAAGTAATTTCTGTTGCATACATTTTTTATTTAAAAGCATTCTATAAGAAAAAAATCAAGAAATATAAGAATTGCATCGAATTTTCGTCGAGATTGTTTTTAGTAAACAAAATTCGTTTAAATAACTTTTTAAACAAAGCGTTTACTGACAAAAACATTATACAACATTTTTATATTCTTTTTAAACGTAGATTAAATCCTCGCAATTTGGGACACCCTGTATATAGGAACAAATATATAGATACATTCTTTTCCTTTTTGCCGGTCCCGATTATCCTTTGACCGAGTCACCAGATGAGACAATAATGCGAAAAAAGAATCGTAAGATGGATAAAGAGAAGTAGAAGAAGGGTCCATCCCAGTAAGTAGGATTTTGGGGAACGTTATTTCTTCTTATCGGTTATCACGAGAAAGAACAAACGAATTCTTCCTAGTATAGAAGAACAATTGGGAGAAAGGGGGGTCTTTGTATTCTTCGGATACAAACACGCTCGATTTTCTGATAACCAGGAGGCGTCCAAACGAGAAATATAATGCATGCGTTGACTTTCCCAAACGAATTCGGTTCGCCAAACCTTGCAGAAAATTGGTTCGATTGCTCTCTCGTGGAAAATGGATTCATTCTTGCGTATATTTAACATGTGGCTTCGTTAACGAAATGCTTCATTGCAGTTTGTTATACGATAGCATGACAATGATATTCTGTATTTTCTGCTACATCGTTTCGAATATTTAAAATCATACAAAATTAATGTTGTTATAATCATGTTTCTAATCAAATATTCCTGACGTTATATATTTTTTTTTATGGTAATTTATGTTCGAGTTAAATAGGTTGATTATATATTAAAATAAAATTAGTAGCTTTAATTAAAATATTAAATACAGATAGTGTTTATACAGGATGTTTCGTAATATATAAAATCCACTAAAATAGTGAACAGAGGGCGCAAAAACAATGATAAAAAATTTTAAAACATGTTTCTAAGTTATGGTCTTTTCTATAATCCTCTGTCTATTTCTAGAGTAGGGTATATAGGGTGACGTAACAAGAACTGCTATTTAAAATCAATAAGAAAAAAAATTTTTTATTACAAAAATTTTAATAATATCTAACAATAAACAAACTGCAATAGTATACCGCTACATGATTAATTTATAAATTATGTAAATGATATAGGTATCCCTATTATAAACCTATTATAAACCCTTTTATGAAAAGTGATGAACAAATTTAAAATTGCAATTCTTGTGTTAAATATCACTAATATTAAATATAAATTAAAAATATTATATTGCTATATATGCTGTGAAGAAATATAAAATATTATTTAATAAAGTAACGCGCGCGGAGAGTCTGCATAAAATATAATTATAAATGACATTTCACATAACCTAAAATAAAAGTAATGCACGAAATTAAAAAAACTAATAGTAAATAATGAAATTTAAATAGATTTATTTTAAATATTTCTTACCGACAAAAAAATGTAAAATATTCGGAAGTAGTATACATATAGGTATATACATATATATGTAATAAGCATAAACGAGAGGGAGAGAGAGAGAAAGGAGTCTACATAAAATATAATTATAAATGACATTTCACATAACGTAAAATAAAAGTAATACACGAAATTAAAAAAACTAATAGTAAATAATGAAATTGAAATAGATTTATTTTAAATATTTGTTACTGAAAAAAGAATGTAAAATATTCGAAAGTAGTATGCATTATATTATAATATACCAATACATCTAAGTAATGAGAGCAGCATACACAACAGAGTCAAATAAAGAGAAAGAGAGAGAGAAAGAGAGAAAATACTCAGTAAGAGAAAGAGAATCGTCGTCGAGAGATAGGCTAACGTACAATGGAAACTTGAAGTTACGTAGAAAATTAGTCGGATCAGAGAAGCTCGACGTTGAGTGAAAAAGCGGTAACAGTGGAGGACCGTTGGACGATGGATGTGGACAACAAGGCTACAGAATATTCCTACGGTCCTCGAAATCGCGGATTGGCCGAGGAAAATTTAACGTGGGCGTCGATGGCCGGAACTTCATCGTTTCATCCCAACCAGCCTGTCCAACTACCGTCTCACTACCATTTTGACAAAGGAGATGGTATGGCCGATACTAACGACGATGATGCACGTTACTACGGATTCTCAAAATAAAGTTTTCTCTGAAACTCCCCAACGAAACAAATGCATATATATGTGTGTGTGTGTGCGTGTGTGTGTGATTATGTGTACATAAGTGTACATACATTTGTGTTTTAATATATACGTTTGTGTGTGTATCAATGTATGCATGTACATTTCATGCTCTGCATGAAAGGCTTGTACGAGAATACGCGGATATTCTATTAAGGACTTAGGAATCGTGGGAACGAGAAACTAAGTGCGGTCCGTAGACATCCTGGAAGGAGATTACAGTAACAACCGACTTGAAATTTCTGACAAAAGGTCGCATCTATGTATACTGTTTTGTTGATTTTATTAAGGTTAAATCATGATTCCTTACATTTGTTTTAACTTGATCGCTCGTTTTATTCATGATTTGTAATAATTATTGATTTTATTAACAAATATATATTTGCTTGGACTTTAATATATACGATATTTAAATTTTTATATTACAATTAAATTAATTGGTTTCACATTGCCAACGTTTATTGTCCAGTAGTATACATATAATTTTTACATTGATTTAAAAATTTTAACCTTGTGTGAATATACGCGATTAATACTTTGAATTAAATTTTTTTTATTCGGGCTAACCTCTTGTTTGTCTTAACAAACAATTAACTTATTTGTTACTAAATAATCAATCAATTTTTAGGTAATATGAAATAAGAAATATCTTATGATTTATTGTATATTCAATATATTAAGGCATTTATTTTCAAGGTCCCTGTATCCCCATGAGAATACGCAATAAAACTTTTAGGGATACATCGTGAGAGTTTAAACACAACGAAAAAAAAAGAAACAAGAGAGGAAAGTTAAAAAGTTGTTCAAAGGGATCCCCTTCGATACGCTTTTAAAGTATGGGTCGAACCTTTTGGGACATCCTTTTTTAATATGTAAATACCTACATATGTTTTATTTGATTCCCATTGTTATGCTATAACTATAGTTTTATCTGTCTATACCTAAAGGTTACGCCAGTTACATGTAAATCACATTTGTAACTTGAACCTGAAGCATACAAAATTCAAAAACGTTAAATCTCCAATGGCATAATAACCTCAAAATCATAGCAATAACAATTTTATTAAATCTTATAAAAAATATAATTCTCACACACACACACACAGGGATCATATATGAAAATAAAAATATAAATATTACACTATTATCAAAAAATTACATATATATATAGAACGATCGTTGAGAAAAAGAGAGATGTAGAAATTTGGAAAATGGCTGCTGAGGTTGTTGGATAAGTAGGCATGCAGAAAGCTTATAAATGCCTACGTTTGAAAAGTATATCGGCAATTGCCATCTCTTTCACGTAGTGATATCTGTCGATGGTATAATTGGCCGTTGCCAACGGCAGCGCCAGAGTAGAGGCAGTAAAAGCAATTGCACCGATAGTTGCCTCAGCCCCAGCTATTGGAGTATAACCCTGGACACGACCTAGACCAGCACCAGCAGCAAACCACGTCTGCTTCTGCAGCAAATGGATTTCCTTTGAAAAGGAACTCTCCCTACGTTCCTCCGTGCCCATTGCTATACAACGTTTTCATAACTCTGCCGTAGTCAGACGCAACGAATCAACTATAATCCTTAACGATTTCGAAAGCCAAAAATTTTCAAGCTAAAATAGGCAGCGAGGAGAAAGAAAAGAAAAACAACATATGAACTTGCATAAATTAGCATCGTTTGAAAATAGCCCAGAGATATATTGTACGTTAATATTTATATAAAATATTTCAAAGTTACGAATTTTGATTAAATTAAAATTGCGAACAAATACAAAAAAGTAATTCAAACAGAGAAAATTAATGATACGTATTTTGTACTTAACAGAGCGGCTCGGTTAATCGTCCCGCAAAAGAGGCTCATTCGTGTTACGCGCATGCCCACCTGCGTACGCAAGTTCCAAATGACGTTCGACGATTTAGCAATAATTTATGATATCACGAAGCTGCCTTGTTGATTCCTGAAACAGAAGAGAGAGAAAGAGACAGAGAGAGACAGAGACAGACTGTGAGAGAATGGGAGAGAAAGGGGGTGGAAGTGGGGGGTGGGCGGTTGAATGGCAAGAGTTATAGAGTAATTAAATCGGTGACGGAGCGTGTTAGTGCTTTCACCGAATGTACCCGGGCTAATTACCAGTTTACGCCGGGCCAATGGTACAACCGGCCGATAGGCGATTTGTCTGTCCATTTCTAATTGCGCGATTCGACGTGCGATGTGGCCATGCGTTCTATCTTATACGATGCGTACTGCAAAGCGTGGCCCTATTTGTATTAAGATTAAGCGTCGATTCGTTATAATCTATTCTCTAGAACTCGTATCCAATCGTAACAATTGAAAATCTATCGTAAAAATTCATCAACCTTTAACGTCAACTAAATTTATTTATATTTGTGTGGTTGTTTGGTGTGTTTATGCTTTATTAGTATTATATATTATGCAATAAAGTTTTATAATAAACCAGCACACACAAGTACATTCTGATATTAATTTATTTTTATATATCTGTAATTTTTTTTCTATTACCAATCGGTTTTAAGTTTGAATTTATTATTATTCCATTTTGTGTTTAGTTGACCCTTGTGATAATTATTATAATAAATATTTGTATTATTTTTGAAATACCGAGATCACAGTAATAAAGAGTAATCACATAAATTTAATAATATAAATATAAATACATTAAATTTAGTTTGGAGAAAATTTTTGTACGCCTACGTTCCTAAATATAAGATGAAAGTAAAAAAGATAGTTACAAAATTTATCTTCACTATAAATACGTCCAATTTAAAATGAGAATATCTTAGTAATTCGTTTTATAAATGTAAGAATTCATCAAGAGAAAGTAGAATCGTTCGTTAGCCTAACCTTTATCTCGGAATATCGTGTTTCTTTACACAGGCACCTTGGCTGATTCAAGATTGGTTAGTAGTAGTAGTCGGGCTAACACACACACCAGAGACGAGGAAGAGAGACTTAGAAGTAGTGGTTGGAGGCAGCAGACTCGAATAAAGTGTCGATTTTTCGGCGAAAAGAGACAGAATTAGGAGGCTCTAGCGTTGGCGATGAGCCAGACAAGCAAGTTTCCGATATGCAATTCCGCTTTATTTCCGGATCGTTTGGTACGATCGCCTGCGCGCGCTTCTCTGAGGGCTAATGTAATGGAAATGGTGTAAGCCCTCGTCCCTATGCATATTATTGTGCCACTTCCATGTTCCGTCGTTGCAATGCTAATAATTGTTATGGCCCAATAGAGTGCAATTCGGTGGTGCGGCTTTCGGCTTGCGGATCGCCCAATACGGTATTGAATAAATTCAAACTGTTTTCCATCGGATTCGAGCGATTCGTTTCAACTAGGCCGATCGGTCTATGATCCAAAACGATATCGACTCGATTTTCGTTTCGATGCATCCCCCACCCTTAACATCCCCCTACTATCTTTCTAACTCAACACTCGTTGTCGGTTCTCACACTACTTTCGGACTAAACGAAATTTATTCGACTTTTAAACCTATTCGAATTTGTCACGCGTATATTTTTTTTTGCGTTTTAAGGGGTTAATTTTGAGAACAATGACATCAGTTAGCTTGGATTTTATCGTATTTAGTTATCCCCTCGAGATTTTCCATAATCACGCTTAAGAGATACGTCAATTTTGAAACTTACATTAATTCTCTTTCGAGATTTTCACGAGAGGAGTAGTGGATTGAACAAAAGAAGTGTGGGTTTGTAGAAGGTTGGATGGTGATAGCGGTTGGTCGTACTCTCTCGATCGTAAAATAAATTTCTAGCTTCCACTTTCTTAATACCGAATACGAAGTCCACCGTTACCGCTCCCATGCAAAATGTTTTCTCGAGTTAAGTCCGCGGGAAGCGCCGTCGTTAGAATTTGAAACGCAAATGAGAAACTCTACGCGCGACTCGATAGCATCGAAAATCTCAAGAGTACAGAAAAGGGGTGCCGGTTGTGGTAGTGGTAGTGGTAGTGGTAGTTGTTGTAGGTAGGCGTTTGCTGATGTTGGTTGGTGGCGATGGGCGATGGTGATGGTGATGGTGGTTGGTGGAAAATCACTTCCCGTTATGGCAACTTCGAACGGCTCTTGTATATGGCAGATGTTGCAGATTTTATTTTCTTGCGAGCGAGCGAGAAAACGGTTGCTGCTTCCCTTGCTTTCTCGTATAATCGTGAGTTCTTGGTATGTACTACCTCGATGCTAGTTTTCTCTCTCTCTCTCTCTCTCTCTCTCTCATTCTTTCTTTTGTGTTGCAGTCATGTAAACGAGGAGATTTCACGTTGTGTAACAAGCTACAAGTAAACGCGTGGGTGGAGAAGAAGCGTATGCCACGGTGTGCACGGTTTGCCCAGCCCAGTCGAGTTCGGCCATTGGTTTAACGAGCCCGTAAAAGTTAAAACAGTAAGTGCCTCATAAATGCGCTTTTCCAACCCCACCTTTTTTTGAACGATTTCGTACTTTATAACTTTCTTTCTTCTTCTGTTTTGTTTGCTTTTTTCTAGAAAAAGCGTATTATTTTCTTGGTAACGTTTGAGCCGATTATCAGACAGATAGATCAAATTTAACTTTTGTAATACTTGTAATTAGTTTTCAGAAAATAATTGATGGATTTTATTTAGTTTTAGAAATTAATAACTATTAGAAGCTACTGGAAAGTGTTGAATTTTATATTATGATTAATCATTTTTCTTTACCGAAAATTGACAGATTGTTAATAACTATTTAAGTTACTCTTTGTTATGTTCAAATCAGGGTTCCTAAGATTTTTATGGATTTCATTGAGCACTTCTTTTTATTCGGCTATCCAGTTTACTTACAAAACAATAGTGAGTGATTAGACAAAATATTCTGATGATATTTAACACTTGACAAGCAATTTACGTGTTTTTAAGTAAATTGTTAAGATTGATAGACGTTAATTTTAAAGTTACATTTCAAATGATGATTGTAACATTACAAAAATGAAAAAATATTTGTTACTCTGATTCCTATTCTTTGAAATCCTGAAGTACACCAAATATCACATTCGTATATTTAATTCTTCTATTACCAATCATACTGTTCTAAATTTTATTAAATCATTTAAATAATAATAAAAAAATTTTTATCAATTAAAAAGAATTGTAAACAATTAATAATCAAATTGTAATTAGGGATTGAAAATTTGTTTGAATGAATATTTTTATAACAAGAGAAAATAATTGTTTTAAGAAAGGGTTTTCGTAGTTACGATGATTTTCAAATATAAACCTAACTGTATTCACCGCAAAAAGAAAGAAAGAAATAGAGAGAAAGGGAGAGAGAAAAAGGTAAAATAGCCTCGTAAGAAGTTACAGACAATAGTGGGAAGAGCGAAAAGGAAGATATCTGGCATCGTGCCATGACAATTTATTTATTTTTCTTCGGTCAAAGTTTTCTCACAAGGAGGAGAAAGCGCCGGATAGGCGGCTAGACAAACAAAAGGGGAGAGAAAAACATTTTATTACGCGATTAAGCCCAATGACGACAATATTTTAGGGTGCGATGAAAAAAAAAATGTCAAAAAAATCCTAAAAAAAAAAACCGGGGGTTGGAAGGAGAAATAAAATAATATTAATTTCAAAAAACGATGCGTACGTTAATATTAATGCATAATCTAATTTTGTATTTAAAAAAATTCTTTAAATAAAAATCTACGAAAGATCAATGAAGAAAATATTTTTGGCGGGAAAAAAATAATCAAAGGAATATTCTTGCATAAATAAGCGGGAAAACAAAAAAAAAGAAATATATTTCAAAGAATTGCATATATATATATTTTTTTTTAATT
>NW_014569710.1:319789-360699 GCF_001313835.1 Polistes canadensis
TTTATACTTTTGAGTTTATAAAATATATTAAATAATATATTTTATAAATAAATTAATTATCTAATTTATGTATTAACAATAGAGATAAATCGAAACAATTAAATACGAGGGACAATAATATTTCGAAATTCTGTAAAATTCTGCAAAAATAGGGTGAGAATGGGGAGGTAATAAAAATGATTAATTTCAAGAAACGAAGCACACTTTTATGATTAATAAATCATGAAATTCTGTACTTCGAAAGTCTATAAAAAAGAGAAAAAAAGGAAAGAATGTATCGTACATATAAATGATTAATTTCGTAAGTAATTCTAGAACAATGAATTCTAAAATATAAATCATTTACTTTCAATGCTACTCGCGATATTTCCGAAGATCGAAGTTAACTTAAAACTGAAAAGAAAATCGTCGATATTCGAAGCGATAGTCGAGTGGGGGTTGTAAAGACTGCCACGTTCATAAAACATTTATGCGATCATAAAGGCAGTTCATAAAATTTATAAGCGTGGATGTAGTCGCTAAGCTATCGTAGGTGGATCCTAAAGACACTCTGGCCAGCCGGTCCATGATATTATCACTTTTACAACTGGAAATTCTATTGCCTTTACGCTTCGAACAGCTACCAAGTTATTTCTCGCATTAAATTTCATACCATCAGAAAAAAAGTAGCCAAGGATCACGAACTATTGTGGAATAAATTACGTTGTTATCGATTGTCAAATTAAAATAAAAAAGAAACAAAAACAAACAGGAAATGAAAAAGTTGCTGTGTTTATTGCTGCTCTGACACGTTTAATGTGAATTGAACATTTTTACGTTATTGTAGGATGTACGGACGAAAGCATTTTTAGGCATAATAATTTGTGTGTGTGTGTGATAAGAGAAATTTGTTGGTTTTATTTGTTTTATTTATTAAGTTTCAAATTCGAATTATTTAACCCTGGAAATTTGTAACCTGAGGATCAACTTGAAATGGGAATGTGATACCTTTTTAAACATTTATTAGATCCAATCTTGTTATTGTGTTTTATAGTTTGATTCTTAAACCACTCACGTGCTTTTTGCCTAATACCTCTGAAGATCTAAATGATTCATAAGATTTCAAATACCTTCATTTGCATAAATAGCATTTTAATAAATTCACTTTTGATCGAAAATGACAAATGTTTTATTAATTGTCTTGGAGTTGACAGTTTTCTTCCAACGAGTATGCAAATCTTATCTAGCAGGTCTCTAGAAAAATATAAAAATATAATCAAAAGTATAACTTTAATATAAAATAAATATCAATCTCATATATTCCCAACAAACAACCACCACTACCGCCACCACCAATTACAATAAACACAATCACATTATTATTAGATTAAAACAGTCGAATATAAAAATGATTAAAATTGAAAAGAAATGAAATAAGAAAGGAAGAATTAAAGGAGTCTGTCATAACGTAACAAAGATTATCGTTTAGTATTCGCAGACGATCAACGTTCAATCGAAACGGATTGTCCCGGAGCACATCCTAATGGGCGTTTATGGTTGGAGGTACATTCCAATAATATAAATCCTCTTGGTTATCGCGTCAAATTTATTGGAGGATATTATCGAACGTCGATTATCGCGATAACATCGCAACTGCACACGCACATGACCCCTGGTTTCCAGGGTCGTCGGTTCATTGGGAGTAGGTAGCATAACGCACTACCAAAACCCCCACGCGTATTCGCTCCCAGTAATACGATTATTTATTGCAAAAACATTATTTATTGTTTGACGATCCTTCGGGCGAACGATTCGTTATTGTTTTGTCGGCGGAATTTAACGGTCCACATGGAAAATCCAACCGGCCGATTCGATAACGTTCCTGCGATTTCGAACTAGTCGTACGTTATCGTATGATACGTCACTTCGAACTTCGATGCTTAAACTACAGACTTCTGGGAATTACCATACGAAAAGTCACGACTTATTTCAACGTTCAAACTTTATCTTATACTTGTACAATCATAAAAGATCATAAAGGTCTTAACTTTGAATTCTGATTTTGTTTTACAACATTTAATTCAGATACAAGATACTTGCTTATACGAGAATTTTGAAATGATAGGATTCTCAAGTATACAACCCGAAATTTTCATTTTTAAGGATCTAAGAAATCGAACTCCTGATATGATTCATATATTATCTATTAATAAGTTCAAAATGAAATTACAAGAAGTAATCTATATTCATTTCATTTCAAAGAAAAACGTCAAAATGATTGTTTTCATTTATAATATAAAGTAACGTTTTTAAATATTGATGATTATTATTTTTTATGCGATACAATACAATATCCTATATATATTTCAAATAAATATAAATATTGTCATTAAATTATATCTAATATCAAAAACTACACATAAAAAATAATAATAATAATAATAAAAATTTATCCCTTACCTTATATATTTATTGACATTAAAAAAAAAAGATAATAAATTTGTAATCAATGATTAATCAGCAATCAACTTCCCACCCGTTTCCTATGATGTTAGATTGTGCTAAATCGTGAGTAAATTTCGTAACAATAAATAATCTCGTCGAATGAGATGTGTTATTGAACGAAAGATTGTTGGGATACGTCTCAAGAGACGTAGAAATAATCGAGCATTTTCTCTTGCTTATCGGATAATTACGGTGATGGGGCTGTTCTAGGTAGCCACGGATTGCTGCTTGGCCAATGATTCTCTCGTAGATGAGGGAAAAAAGGGAGA
This sequence comes from Polistes canadensis, assembly GCF_001313835.1. NCBI lineage: Eukaryota > Metazoa > Arthropoda > Insecta > Hymenoptera > Vespidae > Polistes > Polistes canadensis. Next base: position 322,543 of record NW_014569710.1, read on the forward strand.
ATAAAGGACGGAATAAGAAAAAGAAAAGAAAACAGGGAAAGAAAGAAAGGAAAGGAAAGGAAAAGAAAGAAAGAATGAAAGAATGAAAGAATAGGGCAAGAAGTGAGTCGTTAGAAAAAGTCAGGTTGGATCAGACTGAGGGTCTGGGTGGGTCCGTGTGCGGGACGACGAAGGCATTAGATTAGCGTGATCTCTAGTGATAACGTTCTCGCCCTCAGCACTCACTTCCCTCTCGTCGTCCGTTAACTTTCTTGTCTCGTCTCTTTCCTTTCTTCAATCTTTTTTTTCTCTCTCCCTCTCTCATAGTCATTTCGTCGTTCGGCTCAAAGAGAACGTCTGGTCGATCCTAAGAAAATAAAGAGAAAGAAAGAAAGAAAGAAAGAAAGAAAGAAAGAAAGAACAGGCATCTTAGCACGTTGCTACCATGCAATTACTGACCTCCCTAACGAGGAGGGTTGTGGGTGGAACTTTTGAAAATCTCCTATTAGAAATAACAGTCCCTTGGGCGTACGTGATCCGAACATCCTAGCAAATTGGAATCCATGCTTTGAGTAGAACAACGTATTTATTCCCGACAAATACTACAGCTTTTTTTCGAACTTGAAAAATATTCTCTATAATATACAACACGGCATCCCTATAACACGGTTTTGTTCTAAAATAATCAAGAACTTTCGAAAATCTTGGTACAGCATTGTTTTTCTACTGCACTGAATAACACAATGGTTGCTTGACATATTTCAAAATTTCAAATAATATCTTAAAATAATGACGCGAAGGAATAATGAACTCTTGGTCTCATATATCACGGTTTCACACAACAGAGGATTTTCTAGGAATTTATCTATCGTGTTATAGGAGGTTTACATGTATCATATTTCGAATATTCAAAAGAAAGAAAATGAGAGAACAAAGATGATGATAACAAAATATTATTAAAAAGTCTTTATTAACGATGTTAGGATTATCAAATTATCGGTTCGATAGAAGGAGAGTACCTAGAAAATGAATTCCTTGTCTAACGTTCCTAGAATACTATAGAACGATCCAACTCTAGACTTTCTCTCTCTCTCTTTCTCTCTCTCTCTCTCTCTCTCTTACCCTCTTGTTGTACCGACGATAGATAGTTACTACATCCTCTTGTCGTCTCCGGTACCCCAGCAAACTCATTTACCCCGAGTGGCGGCTCCTAACAATGCGAAGCGACGGACAAAACATCGACCGTGACACCATTAAAGCGGCCATTGTGGAAGGTTAATGCGACTCGTAATCACTTCGGTGCTGTTACGCACTTCTACTATCAGAGATCGGTGATAAAGTCTGTTTGCATTCCTCTAATTAACTGCGACAGTATTGTCAATTACAAACCGTTCAACCGATTCGTGGAAACACGACTTTGTCTGTATACGTACGTATACTAATGTATAATACAAATGTGTCCATTCGTACTATTTTATCTTCTGAAAATCTTTACAATAGATCGTATCACGTAAAATAATCTTCTTTTTTCGTTGCGTCGCGATACGCTTTTTGTTATTTTGTTTTTGGTTTCTCGTTTTTTTTTCTTCTCTTTTTTCTTTTTTTTAACTTTTGTTTTACCTAGAAAATCAATTAAGGTTTTTAATTTAATTGAGCTATTGTTTCTAGTTTTGCGTGTGTGTTCTTAATTTGAACGGGAAAAGTAAATTTGAATAAAAATTCTTTACGATTAATTTTGTTTTAAATGTTGTCTCTCTTTATCATCTCGTTTATTTGCTCTTTGTAATTTTATTATTAATCATAATTAAATAATGACTTGTGCATTGCAAAATTGTCATTTATTTTTATTTCTTTTCTCAACACGAACAGAAATAATTACAAGTAAAAAAGATTTTGTGACGAAAAATTTAGAAAAATGATTATTCACCTAAATTCTTTTTTCTCGTCTCGTTCATTCCTTTTTTATTATATTATAATTTTTTATTTCAAGGAACTCATCGATTTACTTTATATCTAATTTATTTTGTATACTTTGCACGATTGTTTTTCTTGCTATGTTCACAACTGGAGCGAATTCGAATAAAAAATCTTAACAATTAATTATTCAAAAAACTGTTTTTTTCTTCCTCGTAATTTTATAATGTCTTTAATATCTAAAAAATGATAGATACATATTTTGTTCAATTAATTTAATAAATACAACGCAATATTACTTTTTTTCTTTTTATACTTATCAATAATATACAAAAATATAAATAGTTGAATAATTCCTAATAATCATTAATTCGAGGCTTCCGTGCGAAAACGGTGTCAAGCTTTGCGAGAAAATTCAAAGTTTCGTCGTCAAAGTGTGTTTACATGTGACATCAAAAAAGTTTATAATTGGATCGTTCAAAGACTTCACCGACCGAAAGAGTGAATAAGAGAAATAAATATAGATAAAAAGAAAAAGAAAGAGACAGAAAGAGAGAGAGAGAGAGAGAGAGAGAGACAGATAGCCCGCATTCTCAGGATTGGATGACGTGAGGGGTCGGGGGTCGAGGGAGAGAAAGTAAAAAAAAAAAACAAAGAAAATGAATCGGTACTTCGATACTTTCTCTTTATAATTGTATGTGTCGAGTAAAGAGTAGATCAAGGAGAACAAAAAATAATACAGTCCGAGACGAAAAAAAAAAAAAGAATCATAATTTCCGTAAAAAGTGTGACGCGATATCGGTCACACACCTAACAAACGAATGGAAATGATGCTCGTTTTGTTAAGAGTAAGAATAATAAAAATTATTATTTAACATAAGAAAATGATGATGGAGAATCGTAATGAGATAAAAACATAAATAAAGAGAGAGAAAGAAATATAAGTAAAAGATTAAAAAAAAAGACAGAAAAAAAAAAAGCAAAAGAAGAGAAAGAAAACAAAAAGAGATTTCATTCGTTATTCGGTACGGTTTTGAGTGAAAATAAATTGGATCATTAGTTCCGAGTCGAGTCGAGTCGAGTCGAGTCGATATCGTTAAATAAATACGGATAGAAACAAACAACAAACCAAACCGAGGTCCGTAGAAATAGCGGCGTATCATCCCACTCCTGGGGTTTCTTCTTCCGTCCTTTTATTAATGATGATCTTCCTTTTCCACTTGCAATGGAAGAAACGACCTCGACCTGCTTTCCCTTCTGCGTTTTCTTCATAAAACTCTATCGATCTTTCTCTTTCTCTCTTTCTCACACACACACACACACACACACACATACACATACACATACATACTCTCATTCTATTTCTCTTTCTTCGTACATTGACATCAAAAGAGAGAAAGATATAGAGTGTTCATGCAATATATGGTAGTCTCGAAAACAACGAGCTGCAATTTACACGATATTTCTTCGCCCTTTGACATTCATCGTGTTAGAAAGTAGGGACACGTACCCGACACCTATCCTCTGTGTTTGCTTCAAGAGTTTCCGAATGAAACGAAACGAAACGAAACGAAACGAAACGAAAGAAGGAAGATGAGAATAAATAGGACAAGGAATTGTAGAAAGAAAGATAGAAAGAATAAAAGAAAAAGATAGAGAGAGAGTGAGAGAGAGAGAGAGAGAGAGAGAGAGAGAGAGAGAGAGAGAGGAAGATAGAAAGACGACGCCCAACGGAGATCTTGGTAATGGTCGCCAACCGAGGGTCAATTTAGACTTCAAAGAGTTTTCCACGATCGCAAAGGATGTAGAAAACGTTGAAGTAGTAGTCTGGTCTCGTACATCTAGAAGAACACTTCCACCACGACGAATTATTGGTTGTGTCTATATACGAGCAATGCCAGCGCAAGCTTACTCTATTATTTCCCAATAAATTCTCGACACTTAAAGGAGCATGAAAGGAAGATAAAGAAATAGAGAAAGAAAATAAGAGAAAGTGAGAGAAAAGTCGGTTGAGGGGTAGGGCGGGGGAGGCGCGCGGGGTGGGAAAGAAAGGAGACAGAAATTTTCTCTATTCTTATCCTCATCCCTTTTCTCCTTATTCTTTTTTCTTTTTATCCCCCTTTACTATCAATCCCACCCTATACGCCCTCTCCTTCAACCCCGAACTATCTTCCATCTTCGCGCCTGATGTGCACGCGCGAGAGCCTGGCCGAAGTTTAAAGTGGTTTTAAAGTGTCATCGCGTACACACACACACACGTACACATTATACATACACATACACATAACTTTCTCTATCCTACTCTTTTACTTTCTTTATTTTTGTTGTTTGTCTATTTCTTTCTATTTTTCTGTAAGTGGACGACGCCATAGAATCGGCTCGTTTCGTCCCTGTCGTATCGATAAACTATAACGAGACAAATAGATGTTCGAGTCTACCAACATTCGTTCTAAAATTTCTTCTTGCTTCCTTTTTCTTTGTTTCTTTTTTTTTCTTTTCGTCACCCGTCTTCTTCTTCTTCTTCTTCTTCTTCTACTACTACTACTACTGTTACTACTACTACTTCTATTTCTTCTTCTTCTTCTTCTTCTTCTTTTTGTTTTTTATTTTCTTTTGGTCCTACTTCTACTCCTCCTCGTTATCGTCTAACACGATCACTTTTATCTTCTATACGCCTCCATTACCTCCTTCTCCTCTTTCCTCCACCCTTCTTCTAACTATTCCTCCTTTTAACACGAGAACTCAGACCGAGGGAAAGAGAGGAACAAAATCAAAGTTTTTTGTAACTACATGTGCCTGAAAACCCTCTCCTCTTCTTTCCTTCCCTCAGCCACCCAAAATCCCCGATTTCTTTTCTACCATAGTCTCAACCCAACACTACCATCACTATCACTATTACGTCTTTTATACTAACCTTCGCGAATAGATACTTGCTTTGCTTCGAACCGATAGATATAAATGAATCTTCCTTACGTTTCTTATCCTCTGCTTCTACTTTTTCTTCTTCTTTTTCTTTTTTTTTTTATCTTCTTCTATTCTCGAGAAAAGTTTCTTTCTACGTTGGTACGATTTGTATCGACCTTCGAATTCCTTTCCTTCTCATTTAATTCATTTTAATTCAACCATTCTTTAGCTAAACCTTTTTCCTTTACCTTGTATCTATCTCTTTTTTTATTATTATTAATCTTTTTCGATAATAATGACGATTTGTAGTTACGTAGACAAAATATCGTATCAATTCATCATTTAGATTGAACAGAACATAGTTTGTTATTTCATTAAATAGAAAAGATATGACTGGTAAAAAGGAAATTATTGTTGTTGTAACTTTTAAGTTGTTATTTTTGAAATTTTTCGTACAAAAATTTAATATGGTTTGTTTGGACAGGTGGTGCAATTATGCAAGAGGTTGTAGATTAAGTTGATTTTCATATGTTAAACTAATTTGAAGAAAAGAAAAAACATTTTGTTTGTTTCAGGCTCAGTGTTATTTTTTCAATTAGGAAAAATTGTTTTTTTATTTATAAGAATGTAAATGTTTATGAATCTAACATACCGAAACTTTCCAGCACGTTGCACATGCAGTTTCTTTATTTATGCGAATGATACGAATAGCTTGTAATTCCTGAGATCATGAGTATATATTTGATCATATCGCAAAGTATACTTGTTGGAAATTGCTATACATCTTGGGAAATTTTGGATTCAATAAAGATGTAAATAATCGAAAAAATTTGAGAACTACTGTATTAATCTATTCTTTCTATCCTGTACTATTTACTTTATATTATTCACTTTATGTTATATATTATAATTATTATAAAGTTTTTGTTTTATATATACATATCTATTACCACTATTTATTTTATTCTCATTTGTACATGGTATGTGCTTATACTCTCGTATTTAACAGTATAACAGTATAAGTAAAACTTACACAAATGTTCTGTATAATAAGTAATTTTTTCTCATGAGAAACTTTCAATTAATACGTTGTTATAATTTCTCTGCTTTTAATATATACATTTTTGTTTCAAATATTGTTAATTGTTCTTACTCAACATAATTACAGGCATTAAATAAATATATTTCTCTCTATGTCTTTCTCTCTCTCTCTCATTCTCCATCTCTATTTTTACCACATAAATAATTTTTCATATTCAAATGATTGTTCAAATTCCTCGCATAAAAGTTACTGAAGGTATTTCATTAAATCGCGCTTAATTATCTTCATGAATTTAATATTTTACATTTTTACATTAGCATTACATTCCTTTCATATCGTTCATTAAAAATTTTTCCACATTTATGTGCATCAAAAATCTACAAGCAAAATTGTCATTTAAAATAAGAGAAATGAAAAGATTTGGCAAAGAGTTAAAGAAAACTGTACTTTTAAAAAGAATAAGAGAAAGATAAAAAGAGATAGAATAATGCTGGTACAACGTTGGACTAACAGATGGCGGATGGTGTACGTTGAAGAAACGACCACGTGATTTATTTAAAAAAAATATTACAAACAAAAATAACTAATAACAATTTCGTTCAAATCAAATTATTACTTAACAAATTAACAAGAACGATTATATTATTTTTCAACGAGTTATTTGTTTCGAAAAAGAACAATCAACGATTTAGATTGAAAAATAAATATAAAAACAAACTACACTTCAAAAGTTTTCCTTCCCAAAGTTTCTTTTTGAGTTTACATTATATTCTTCTCATATTCACGACCGGAATATCAAACGAAAGATAGTCAAAAAGGATATTGACGAATTTCAGATCATTTCGAAACGAGTAGGATGGTAGGGCTAGAAATAACAGCAATATAGAGGGCAAATATTTTACTTGTAGTGCGTGAATTTCAGTATTGTAGAGAGAGAGACAGGAAGGGTAGGGGTGGTAGAAGGGCGGAAGGGTGACGCGGAGAAACATTTTTTCAAGAGCGCGCGTGGCACGTGGAGTAAATTCATATATATATATATGCGCATAGGTTTTCTGTCTCTCATTCTCTCTTCCTTCCCCCCTCCCTTCCTTTCCACCTTGCTTTCTCTCTCACTCCCTTTATACCTTTCTCTTTTTATTTTTCTCTCACGCATACTCACACGTACTTTTTTTTTTTTTTTTCTACCTTTTTATATTATTTTTTATTCAAACCCACTGTCACCAGTCTTTTCACCCCTTTTCCCGCTACCCACGGCTTTCATAAAAATTGAACAAGAAATACCATCGCTCGAACGTGTTGAATTCGAAACAGCGAAACACAGACCGTGTTCGCCAATCGATTTTTCTCTCGGTTTTTCTCGCGTGGGTGCCAGCCTCGCCGCTCTCGGTTATTACGTTAAAAAAAAAAAAAAAAAAAAATATTAACAAAGGCGCGAAAATAGTTCATACGATTTGAAACTATTTTCCTTTAGATCGATTGTCATCCTGTACGATCGCGTTAAATTTTGTAAATAGCTCGATTAATCTGTCGATGTTTTGTTTTACGATAGAAAAGAAACTTCGTTGCATTGTTTTCTATATTACGTATAGAATTTATCTTATTGTAATATATTTTTTTTTACGAATATATCAATAAAATTAAATTCACATAGCACACGCGCACACACACACACACACGAGAGTAGTAGGCCTGTTGCTTTTTATAGTATACTGTAATTAATATTAAATTTGACACGATCGATTTTTTATATGACAGGTTTTTAATTTAAAATTAAATTTTTCCATGAAATATTATTCCTTTTTTTTTCATTTGACTTTACAATTTTAACACCTTGATTTTTTACATGACTTACCACCATTCGTGACGATAAAACAAATTTTTTATTATGCTTTACATATCATGTTGAAATATTATTTATGACCTCATAATTAATTAATATTTTACATGATCAGAGATGCAGTATAAATAATTATGCCAAATCTCCAATCAGGTTTTGATATCCAACAGAAACTTATATTATAATATATTTTTCTAATTTTTTCATGATCCTTTCTAATTTTACCTAACTTAAATTCTAAATATCGTCATAAATAACATCCAATTGACGCACAAACCCTACAAAAAAAATCTTCATTCATCATAAACTACAAAATGTTCTACAATTAATCAACTTAAAAATCCTTTCTCTAAATTCTATCACAATTTTCAATATAACTTTCCTTAAAACTGCTATCTTAAACACAGGTGCGCGATTTTAATAGATTAACTCTAATTAACTATTATAATTCGATCGACGAAAATTGATTGGTTGATCTTAATAAAGGTAAAGTAAGGATGTCAGAAATTGGTTAGAAAGGGCCGACAAATTCATCGTTCTTGCGAGCACTTTGCGAATTTAAATGAACTCCCTATATTTCCTTCTCTCAAACATCCACTCGCACACAAACACACGCATACGAATACACATACATACATACATACATACACAATCTTATTGATTCCCTTTATCGTTCTTCTACATGCGGTTTGTTCTCGTCTTTCACTCTACCATACCTGCTCCCTATTCTCTGATAAAGATTTCCTTTATTATCCGTCTTTGTCTTTTTCTCTCCCTGTCCCATTCTCGCTCATTCATTTCTTCCCTTTTCCTATCTCTCTCTCTCTCTCTTTCTCTCTTATTCATTTCTTGCATCTCTCTTTCTCTTACAAACCTCATTTCCCTCGTCTTCTATGCAATCTGTAGGCTCGTTAACTCTCTCTCTCTCTCTCTCTCTCTCCCTCTCTTTCTTTCTCTTTCTATCCTTTTCTCTTTCTCTTTCTCCACGTTCGTAGCTACGGCTTGCCTAATATATTGCTCCTTGTAATTGCCCCACGATAAATTAATACGATTTCGCACGCATGTGTCGCACAATATATAGGGCCATTGTTTCACCGCCCTTGAGTAGCCTCAAGGAACGAAAGGTTACCACCACCCTGCTCTCCTCTCCTCTCCTCTCCTCTCTGTGTGACGCTTTTACGCGAGATTGAGATTCTAACATCGAGAGTTAATACTCTTTCCCCTATTTTAATGTCCTTTATTTTTCTTCTTTTCTTTTTTCTCGTTAATCCCTTAGACCACGTCGTCAATGGTTAAGAGAAGGAAAGAGAAACACCTAACACCTTTTTTTAATGTTCTATGTACTCCCCTTCACCCCCCCCCCTACCTTCCTACCTATTGATAATCGTTCTCACGTTATGCATCTTCAAGATGCAGCGGTAAGAACAAAGGGACCTTTTAACGTATCTTCGAATCCACTTGCAAATCCCTTGAAGCGTTATTCTCTCCCTTTCTCTTTATCTTCAAAGCTTTACGCTTATTAACCCTTTAATTCTATGTCGAAAAGTGATATTGTGTATCGGGTATATGATATATTAGATGTTGAAGTTAATTCGTTATACCTTGATATTAAATTATTTATATATAACTGTGATTATAAATGTTAATCCTTTTCGCGAGGGTAATTTACTTCGTTGATAATCGCAAATTAATTTAAATTAGATATGAAACTTGTTTTTATAGGATTCATTTAAAATGATAACAATTTATACGTACTAACGTGTTTTATAACTTTAATTTATGGTTCAGAAGTATCTTATATGTTTTATTAATAATTATTTTTGTTAATTTTTGTACGTTAGAGTAAGAATCGGCTAAGTGTTTTTTTTGGCGGGGAGGAAAGGGGGAACTTTTAGTATATCGAAGCAAATAAATAAATAATAATATAACAATTGTACGCCATTTACAGAGTATGAGTTTGTAAAAATTATTAAAATAGTTTTCGAATTTTCTTTTAATTTTTATTATATCGACGCTGAATTTTAATTTAATATGCGGGATTGAAAAATTGTAGAAAAAATGTTATAGTTAAAAAACTAACACAATTGGGGCATTTAATATTTTTTGATATGGAATGAAAAATATAACCGATTAGTTGAGTCTACTCGGAATTTTTCGACATGAAACGAAAGAAGTATGAACGTTCCGGTTGGCACATTTTGTCTAAAAATTTTCAACGATTTGTATCACTCCAAAGGTCAAATTTTACCGAGCTTTAAAGTTGTAGTCTTTTTTATAATACCACGAATGTGATAACTGCGACGATGAAAAACCACATTAATTATCGTACTTATAATTATATAAAAATAATACTTATAAATAAAACAAAAAATATGAAATATCATTTCAAAAATAGTACCTAGAAATAAATTTCACAATATTCATAATAAAATAAATAATTTATTATAACATTATTTTCCCTTTAAATTCTCTATAAATGCATAATATTCATAAAAAAGAGATGACCACATTTGAGAACAGTTTTACTCTACTATTCCGTTGCACCAATTTTTCTACCACTTCATTACAAAAATTAGTTTAATTAGGTACAGTAATTACGGTAATTTACGTTTCTCATTAATGTTTGCATCATTAATTAGATATTTTCGAAGTTAGAATTAATTAATCGCACTTCTCTTTTCGTATTACCGTTATTATTAAACTTTTGTCAGTTTCAAAGTTCGCTTAGTATTAATTAAGTGTTTTGATAATAAAATTTAAAAATATTCTACGTAATTTAGGTAATCGCTTTAACGTGTAAAAACGACTCATATTTCGAATTGTTTGTGTGCCATTAGTATGAATTCTTTACTATACTTTCACAAATTAAAAATTAAAGTAGCTTATCATTTACATTCATTTTCATTTGTATTTTAAATTTTTCAAAATGGATTTTTAATAGCACATTACTTAATTTTTTAATTAACGTTCTAAATAAAAACGAATAAAAAAAATAGGCGAAATCAAATAATCAATAGATAGCTAATTCTATTTTCATTGATTGTAAATCGAAAAATAGCCTGAGAAAATAAATTTAAAAAATTCGAAGCATCCGAAAAACAGATAAATAAATAATATCATCGATAAATGTTGCATTATTAATGTTGATTAAAGTTTTCACTTAAATAACAAGGAGAAATCAGACCAATAATATATATATATATAAAACCTGACAAATTCAGTGAAGCAGTTTGTTCAATTGATTTGATTTATTTTCGAAAGCTTACTATTTATTCGGTATATTATTGCTTGTGTATTTTAAACGTTTAACGTGTTCAATCATATACAAAATACAGTACAGGGTACTTAACAATTTATCATTAATTTTATTATTTATCAATGGTTTATATAAATGTGGTTTTTATCTTAATAACGATCATTGATAGTCAAAACGTTATGAATAATTGTTCCACTCAATTAACGCATACATAAAGCAAATAATTGTTTGCTTGACAGATTTTCCTGTAGAAAATTTTCAAAGAATAGATAAATACTGATAAAATGATATTCTAGGTTGTTAGAAAATATAATATAGAGGGTGGTGTGTCGAGCGAAGACACGTGAATATCAATTACGTTAAATATAGGAGAGTGAAAAAAGAGGGAAGTCCAGCACGTGCGTGTACTACGACTGTAGTGGTTGTTTCTAAACATATAGTTTAATACTAGAGAGTTAAAAGAGTGAGGGAGTGGAGAACGTTGCTCAGGGGTGGGAATAAAAATTATCGGGTAGATAATTTCATGTGACCAACGGGTTAGCATTAATTATCGTGCAGTATAACGCTGAGCTTCGTTGCTCGGTAAATTGAGGACATAAATTAAAAATAACAGTTTAGTTATAGCTACCATATGTGACACGCTCACGTGGCATAACGTATGGCCGGCATGTCTATTATCAGTATTACACACGTATTTGTGTGGCGTACAAGACCATTAGCATAAATTTTCCCACTGTAAATTAGCGAACATTTGTTGCTCGCCACAGCAATGTACAATACCTAGTCATTTTTACATTTTTCTTCTACCTCACTTTTACGAATTCTTCGCAAATGACATTTCAAAACTATCTTTATCGATATGATTAATTGTTATGTATTTATGTTTATTGAGATTGGGATTTATTCATTTATCAGTGGGTTTTTATTTTTATTTTTTATACTGATTGATTAGGACGAAACTTCGTATAATTTAAGCTACGATTTTGATCAATTTTTTTTTGTTCTAGTATATTTTTTTGTATTGCACAAAATTTCAATATTATGTTAAATTTAGGTTAGAATTTTGATCAATTTTTATATAGATATCGTCTAATTTTAATATCTCAAAAAAGTCGAAAATTCAAATATATTTTATAGAATTTAAATTATAGTTTGATCGATTTTTAATATTAACTTAATCTAATTTTTATATTTCATGTGAGTCGAAAAATTCGAAAAATTATCATTACAATTTTAATTGATTCTGACATTATTCTAATACATTGTTTTATATTCATTTAATAATTCCTTTAAAATTTATGTAATTATTTGTCTTCGTTATAAGTGAAAATGCATTATTTCTGGCATTCGAATTTAAATCCTCGAAAAAAATATCTAGGAATTTTGATTTGCTAGAGTTAGAAAGTGGCTTGCGAAAGCATCAGCGTAGCCAAATATCGTCAGAAACGATTTCGCGAACTAGAGAGTGCATTATACGTTCACAGTGGTACGATAAAAGTAACGGATACGGTAATTTAGTTCGTTAATGAACTTCCAGTTGGCAAGCCGTCGGCCTTGCTCACGAGAACCTCGAGCCAACCGGAAAGATACATCGTCTAGGAAAATTGGAATACTACGATATTCGGATCATTGTGTGTACATGTAGATTCTATACTAGATGAGCTACGTGAAATACTGAGAAGAAAATTGTGACAAACAACCGTAGAATAGACTGCATTTTGTAAACATTATTTTACCAGTATTCTACCAACCGTACTAGAGTATTATCATCCTTATTACATTTTCCAGTTAAATGTCTTTTTTTTTTCCTTTTTTTACTTTCATACCCTTAAACAAATTTCCTCCACAGTTGAGAATAATCTTTAACGCGTTTTAATGCCACACGAATTTTTTATTACTTGCACGCGACGTCAACAAAAATTTATTATGCACATATTATTAATAATAGATAAGTTAAAGTGTGTAATCATTTTACTGTATTTATCTTACTCGCTGGACACCGGTGACCCCCTTTGGCGTTAGAAACAATCTTACTAATGACACCCCAATTGTTAGGTATGTAGAAAATGAAAAAAACAAAATGTCACTCTTAATAATAATTTTAATTAATTCGTTTTAAACGAGTTAAGAAATAAAATGTTAACACTCGCTACAATATACATTTCGAATTTTCTATACCCATTTAATTACCATTGCAAATATTCATAAAGAACGGTATAATAATGATTATCCTGTTGGCGATAATAATCCTATCGCAAGTAGGCGACAATTAAATACATATCTTTTATCTTTTCTCCGTAAGCGCAGTTCTTTTAACCTCTTCGTGTTGACCGCAACCACGGTAATCCATTAACCATCTGGATTTATATACGTGCAAAATGCTTTCAACATTTTATCAACTGCCAAGGGTTAAGCAAGAATGCGTACAATTTCGTGCACGCAAAAGAGTCTGTTGTTAATATAATTGTATAAATATATATTAATAATAATTAATAATAATATAAATAAAATAATATATATATATATACGTGTGTACATATATGTACAGGTAAAGGATGAGGGAAAAGAGAGAAGGAGGGTGAGAAAGTTCAATGTAAGCCATACGTTCGATCGGTTAGGCTAATAAATACCGATAATGCTGCGGTATTATAGCAATAAACGGAAAATATAAATACGAATTTAGCGCGATATCGAAGTTACCCCGTGCAGGATGCTAGTGAAAAGTACGAGGTAGTTCGGTAAAGGGGGTTTGGTTGGTTGGTTGGTGGATGATCGGAGAGAAAATTGGAGAGGGAGAGAGGGGGGAGAAGGGGGGCGGGAGAGAGAGAGTGAGAGGGAGTATCCACAGCAAGGTGGATGAGAATGAGAGAGGAGGATGTGTGCGTACTCTGCAAAACCGGGCTTATTATAAATTGATCTAATCTATATGCATTAAAATCGTGTTTCGATACGCACCGCTGACCCACGTGACCATGCCCCACGATATCGCATTTTGATAATGCGCGCGGATATTCAAATTAGGCTATGAGTTTATCTGATTTACCGGAGTGTCGCCACGGGATCGATCCGATACGGGAATTCCGAGTCTCGTCTCTACTCCGACGTTCTATATTATTTTTCTTCTATACTTTTTTTTTTTATTTATTTATTTTTTCTTCTTCATTTTACTACCTATAGTTATGTTTCTTTTCGAATTATTTTATATAGTTTACTATTGAATAATTTTTTGATGTTTCTTTTCGAATTATTTTATATTGTTTACTTTTGAATAATATTTTTATGTTTCTTTTCGAATATTATTTTGGTTTAATTTTAAATAATTATTTTTTTCTTATTATCAATAAGAAGGATAATCGTACGATACGTTGATCGGACGAGAAACGATTGAAGTTAATTAACTCGTATCGATAAAAATTTAATAGATGATTTTATTAAATTGGGTTAAACGATAATTACGATTAGAAAGAAATTTTATGACGTGGGTTTAATTTTTAATGAAAAATATTTCTGGAGTAAATAGAGAAAGTAGAGAGAAAAAGAGAAGGAAAGGGGATATAAAAGAGATTATGTTATTCGATTTTGATTATCCGTAACGTGGTAATACAATAACAACTCGAACTTAACAAATTAACTACAATTAATCAATTGGCTTTACAGTATTTAATCATTAGGTCTCTCCCTCTCTTTTTCTTTCTTTCTCTCTCTCTCTCTCTCTCTCTCTCTCTCTCTCTCTCTCTCAGTTTCCCTTTCACTCTTTCTCTAGTTCTGGCAAGCTATTCTTCGTTACGATTTATCCCAAGGGTATTCTATGCCGTTTGTATTTTCTGTGACATACGATTTCGTATCTGGTTCCGATGCGTCGAATTTTATCGTCCACCAAGGACCAACTAACGATCGTTATATTATAAAATATAATATAAAATGTTATTATCACTGTTCACACACAAGCATAATTGTATTTATTTAAATTGTTAATCATAAATTAGTAAATTATTATTTAAATGGATCCTAGGGTCATATTATTTTTTATCATATATGGAAAGAAAATTAAAATATTAGAATAGAACTTAACGTGAGAAAAAAAGAATAGCAAGTGTATGGCTCTAGAATTTCTAGAAAACAATATGAGCACGTTTTCAAATAATTCAGTAAATAACGTAGAAATTTAATATATCATACAATATGATATTTACAATAATTATATAAATAAAATGACAATTTTAATGTGATAATAATAAAACTATAATAATATGGCAATGATATAATATTATATAATAATTTAATTATCAATATTCTTGTCCAAACAATATATTATTATATAATAATATTCCATCCAATAATAATAATAATTAGTATGATGATGACTTAATAATACTAATAGCATTAAAAAAACAATAGATTAATTAAAAAAAAAAAATAAAAAGAACAAAAATAAATTCAAATGAATATACAAAAAAATCAATTTATTTGAAAGCACGCTGTGAACTGAAATTAAATAAGTAAGAAGAAATGGGGAGCAATGAGGAAGGAGGGGGGTTAGAAACATATCATAGAATTTTCATATCGTAAAACGGGAACGGGTAACGTCTGGAAGACGAGAAATAGGAAAGGAGAGGAGAGGAAGGGGCTCGAGGCGAGGTAGAAAAGGACAGATTAAAAGAAGAAAAAAAAAAGGAAAGAAAATAAAAGGGAAAGAAAAAAATGGCGAGGCAACGAGGAGGCTCGATCCGGAACGGGGCAAAAGTTAAGGCGAGTTACGAGGCGGTGAAAAGTTCTGGGCATTGGGTGGCGGGGGGCGTGGGCGAGGGAGGGTGTGGGGAAGGGGGTATACGCGGATAAAGCGATTCATGCGACGTACCGCAACGGAATTCGCGATTTTTCGAGCGTGTGCTTTGCTTTCTCGTGTAAAACCGTTCACCTTATGGCGCCTACTCTTACTACCAAGACCCCATACCACCTACCACCTCTGTTACAACCCCCTTTTAAATCCCCCTTCTAAACTCCCACCACAACTTCATCCTTTCTACTAGCCTCAGTCACCCTTCTACCACCCCCTCAAATCCCCCCCTTCTCTTTACCTACCCCGCCACTTTCTCCCTATCCTTCTTTTTCCTTGAATATCACGTTACGATAAGTACGTAAACGCGTATAACGAGTTAAAGCCGACTACGAAATGTAAAGTATTCATTTATGTAACATTTATGATTAAGTATAAATACGAAATGGAAAATAAAGTTTCCCGCCCCCTCCCTTACGACTTTCGTCGGAATTCATTCGAATATGGTAATGTTACATTGTGTTTATATTATAATATTATATATGTTTGTTTGCTGAGGATGTTCCTTTTATTTTTATTATTTTCTTTATAATTTTTCTCACATTGTTATGTGTGCATGCACACACACGCTGCTATGAATTATTAATATATATTTTTCAGAAATAAAATAAACTCGTGATAAATCGAAATTAATATAATAATATCGATAATCGAGTAAATACAATAAATCGCTCTTAGAAATAGCAATAAAAAAAAAACTATTATAAATAACAGGACACAAAGTCCTAATAAAATGAGGAAGAAAAAGAAGAAGAAAATGAATTTGTTTCGAAAAAAAAGATCATCTTTATCAATCTAATTTGTATTCCTTTATCTTTTGTTTTTATTTTTCTGATTTTCAAAGAATCGTTTCGTTATATCGTGTACGTGTGTACGCGTGTGTTCGTTTGAAACAATTAAATCGAATGTAAAACAGTTTTTATATTTCGTGTAAATGATGCAAACACATGATTATGATTTTATTAATATATATATTCAAGAAATAAAAAGAAATTCTTTTTTCAAATAAAAGTTCTCCGCTATTTCGATGGAATTTGTTTTTCTTGTCTCTTTTATTTTCTTGGTTTTTAAAGAATCGTTTTATTACATTGTATACACACTATGTGCATGTTTATGTGTCTGTGTCTGTTTAAAGGAAATAAATAGAATTCGTACAATTTTTTATTTATTGCACAGGAATTATTCATGCACGATTATGAATTATTAATATATATTCGAGGAAATAAAAAGAATTCCTATTCGTCCCCCCTTCAAAAAGTTGAACTATTTCGACGGGGAATATTTTTTTTCTTCTTCTTCTACTTTTTTCTTTTTTTATTCTCCCCCCTTTCTTTTTCTTTTTTGGTTGATTTTCGTAGAATCGTCTCATATTACATTTTATCGAAATTCAAACTCACGGGGATATCATCGAAAGCGTAGCGGTACGAAACGATTTAAAGATTTCTTCTTTCGAATTCTCATACGAACGGATTGCATCTATCGCTCGTTGTGTTTCCACTACGCGTTTTCGTTGCGCAGACGTGTCTTACATACAAACACGCGAGTGGAAATGTTGGAAAAAGGGAACGGCGAGAGGCGTTAGAAGGAGGAAAGAGGGAAACGGGGGCGGGGGGGGGAAAAGGGGTGAGCTTTTGGTGGAGGAGGAGGTAGCGCCGACAAGCGAACAGCACAGGGGATTATCCGACGAGCCGTGGCCAGAAGATAGGACCATAAATTATGACGGGGAATTTGTTCGCTTTATAATTCCCTAGGAGAACGGGAGTCCGGTGAAAAGAAATGAAAATAAGAAAATAAGAATGGAAAAGAAAAGAAATGGAAAGGGTGGAGGGGTGGGACACAAGAAATGCCGTTTTCGTCGTTCGTTACTTTACGATTCAAGTTTTCTATATATACTAGTATTTTAATTTGTTCTTTCTTCCGTCTGTATAAAAAAAAAAACAAAAATTGTTCAAGTTATTCATTTTATGATATCAATTTTCAAATATTTTCTTTTTTTAATAAATCATTAAATAGTTTTTTTTATATATATAGATCTGTAAAAAAAGAGTAGGGTTAATCTTTGAATTATTTTTTTATTAATAAAACTGAAATGATGAGATATATTGAATTAAGTTCAATTTAATAGAACAAGCGATATTTTTATATATTCCCAACAAAATTGCTTTATATTCAATCGAAAAATTACAAATTATATTAGCAATTATTAGAAATTATATTTCATTATGAACCAATCAATGTGTCCTGTTTTTTTTATTCTTTTTTTTTTTTTTTAACAACACGAAACTGAAAATTCATATCTTGAAATGCCAAACAAAGTATTGTAACTCTTAAACCAATATCGATTTTTCGTTTGTTTGTGAATTGACTTTTCTAATACTCGATGCAGATACGTGTAATAAATTGATGAATAAATGAATATTTTTATTCCTTAGTACATCCTTGTTGGATTCAATAATATCATGCGTTTCTATTGTAATTTAATAAAAATCATTGTGAATGGTAAAGTTTCGGTTAGTCGGTACGAACGATCGAACGCTTTCTTCAGAATTGAAGTGTCGGTGAAACGAGTTGGGAAAAAGAAAATGGCTTATGTACGTGAATGGCGTAGACATTACGTGGAAACGAATGAATCACCGAGGATTATCGCGTTCAAAATTCGTTTACGCCATCTTTTCTGAGGCTGGCTGGTTGGTTGGTTGGTTGGTTGGTTGGTTGGTTGGCTAGCTGGCGCGTCAGGTAATTTTCTAAAGAGATTCAATTGCCTTTATATTCCAAGGAAAATGAAATATGAGTCTGTGCTGCGTGAAATAAGAGCCGATTGAATTGAAAGAGTATCTTACGAGAGGAGGGCACTTGATATCTCTACGAAGGAAAGAAGAAATTTCTATTCGAGATATCTCAACTTCTAATAGAGTAGAAAGCTTCTCGAATCATTGATAAATCTGCCAAGCAACTTACAACCCCTTACTATCTACTAAAATTATCTTTTTCACTTACCATATCAAGGAAATTTTTATATCATTCCTTTAACGTTATCAACCTGAACAAATGAAGATAACTAGATTTTTAATATAAGTATCACTTTTTTCCCCATTTTTTTTTTTTTATAATACAATACTAACTAAACTACCGTTCGTAAGTTTAAAGTCATTTAACTTTTTATTAAAATCACACACAATCGTCAGTGTAATTATTAAATTATTTGATTCTCGTTAATTTACTTATTAACATAATTTCATTCTTATTTCGTAACGATCGAGATTGAAAAAAAAAAAAAAACTAAGTGACGAAAAATGAAGAATACAAAGAATCACTTTGATGGTAAATCGATACATCTATATCTCGATAAAAGTTGGATAGCAACAAAAGACTTCAAAAAAGGAAATACTTCGTCATGAATAGAGAGGTGTATCCATGAACCCTCGCGTTGAGTATTGAAAAAGTATCGTATTCATCGTGTTATGAAAACTCGCGGCATCATTCATGCTATTACAAAACAATATTTCGACGTCCCTTCGACGCTAATTCACTGGTATTTTCTATTGTTAGGGATACGCGTCATTAGGCGTCATCGATGTTTTATCTTTGTTATTAATTTTTAATTAAGCAACGCCCCTTTTTAATGAAGAAGAATATTCGCGAAGGAACGAGAACGAACGTGCGTATAGAAAAATAAAAAGGACAAAGAAAAGAAATAAAAAGAAAAAAAAGTAGAAAGAAAGTGAGAGAGAGAGAGAGAGATAGATAGAGAGAATCAAAATGAAAGAACAAAATGAATGTACAAAATGAAAGTCGGGCGTAACGACAGGACATGTTAATTACCGCGACGCTTTTCATTAATCCCTGCGAAAGCTCGGGATCTTCTTATCAACCACCCAAAGTTATCACGACACCAGGATTTTTGTTTCCTTTCTATCTCTTCACTCATTTATTTTTATATTCCTTTTTTATATTATATCAGTCGAAAATAAATAATTAAGGATAGACTCGTAATAGTTAAAAGCAGCATCGAATAATTATACATTTTTTACCTGTTAAATCTAAAATTCCGACTAATTAATTTCCTATCTATTATATAATATAATACATATACGCGGACGTAAATATACGTTGTTAGCTTGTCACTAGGGATCAGATTAAATTCAACCTAGAACGCATATAGTACGTCGATTATCTAATCGTTTGATCGATCTCCAGGGAAAAGGGTTGGAATTGTATAGGGAAGAATAACGCGACCTACCATACGTAGAATCAAAAAGAAAAGTGAAATGGTATGACATGCAAAAAGTTTTACGTGCACGCATATACACGTATGTATATGTTATAAATAGATTAGAATAAAATGAAAAAGTTTCTTTCGTATTTCAATATAAAACTTAAACAATTATCCGTTTCATAATTTTTATCTTTCATAGAATTGTTTCAAATTATTTTTGTGTTAATTGTTCTATGATACGTCAATTATTCGAATGGACATAAGTATTGTCAAATTTGATTAGTATTATCATAATTATAAGATTGTAAAGGAGTCTATTGAAAAAAACCAAAACGAAGAAACTTTATCCCCGACTCAATATATGTATAAAAAGAGAGAGAGAGAGAGAGAGAGAGAGAGATTCGTAAGAATGTAGAAGGAAACGAGATAGTAACGAATAATCTCGATGCATTTTGCTCATACATATTTATCTCGTGACGTGTGTATACACGATGAATGCACCGACGATCCATATGCATGGTAACTACGAAACCGCGCATTCGAGCCTTACCCGTAGCCCGTAAAAGGGCCCGAGGGTAGTTTCGCGTAGTTAGAGTGAAAGAGATAGAGAAAAGGTGAAAAGTTGCAATATTTTTTTTCTTCCTTCGCCTTTTTCTTTTTTTCTTCCCTCTTTTTTCTCGCTCCATTTTTTTTTTTTTTTCTTCTTTTTCTTCTTCTCTTTCTTTTTTTTTTTTTTTTTTTTTNTTTTTTTTTTTTTTTTTTTTTTTCAGAAAGGTGTTTTTTACTCTTTCATTTTTCCTTTCACCGGCCAATTTCACGCTTCGAACATAAGGTGATATGCGATAGAAGAGAAAATGGTTCCTTGATGTGAGAAGGGGAAAAGAGAAAGAAAAAAGATACAAAGAAGAAAAAGAAAAAAAAGAAAAAAAAAAGGGGGAATAGGAAAAAAAGGATAGAGAGAAGCTTGCTTGGGTTTCGCGAGAATTAACTACTACAATGTTACAAAATCGTAGGAAAAAGTTATTAACCGTCGAATGACTCGACGGAAACGGTTTACTGCCTCGGGGAATTTGTTTTCTTTCTTCTTCCTTCCTGTTGGAAGCTTTCGAGGAAAAAAAACGCGAGATATCGGAATGTGCGTTGTTGTATTACATATATACAATATATATATATATATATATATATATATATACATGTATTTTCTCTCTTTCTCTTTCCGTGTATGTGTATATATGTATTTGTGCGTATATGATTTTCTACGTGATAGAAGTCTACTCATGTTCTTCGTTCTATAGGTGGATAGAAAGCGTGGCTTTCATTGGACACAAAAGTTACGGTTTATTCGCTGCCGGGAAGCCGATTTCCAACGGGGGATGGTCCGCGCTACGCACTGTGATTTTCCACCCCTAATGACTTTCGACTAGCTCACTACCCCTCGTAATCTACGACATTGCGTGTCACGTTTTGACTTTTGTTCTTTCTCTCTATTTCCCCTTTTCTCTTCCTTTTCGCGTTACTTTTGTACCATTGCCGATTATGCACTATATGGTACTTTGAAAACCAAACTTTTTAATACCCATAGATGAGAATAGTAAATGAAAAAAAAAAAGAAAAAAGAAAGGGCATTTGCGTTAAGCTATTCAAACTGTTTTATCCCAACGTTACGCTTTCAATTTAACTTTTATTTCAAAAGTATACACACACGCGCATAAATATTCCTTCAAAATTAGGCAATTTTTAAAATGCCATTTTCAATTGTAACGCCTCGTTGATCAGAGAAGCAATTGAAAAAAAAGAAAATAATAATAATAATTATAATAATAATAATAATAAAAAAGGGGAGAAAAACAGAGAGATTGAGAGAGAAAGAGAGAGAGAGAGAGAAAGAGAAATAGGAGAACGTAAAAAGCAAAAGGGCCGTTCGTTCGTTCGTTCGTTCGTTCGTTCGGGTCAGGAATTTAGTAAAATAGGTGGTGATAGAGAAAACGAGGCAATGCAATAAATAAGGGAATAAATTTCTGACGGTACGGCCCATGGGTGTTCGGTATCGAAATCGATCGACCGGTGAGTGCACCCGCACATGGCTTTCCGCCCATTTACCAATTACCGACGATTAGCCGCATAATATCTTCGCTAATAAAATTCTTAATTATAAATTGTGGATATGGGATATCGGCTCCTATGGTTCGTGATGCTGATTATCGCGGTAATATTTCGTTACACGCTTCGCAGCCTTCAAACTTCGGCGCGCGTGGCTATACGATTAACTTATTATTCCTGTAATTAGTTGACGTTTAAAACGTTAACTTTTCTCGAGGTTTCTTAAGACAAAAAGAAAAGAAAAACAAAACAAAAAAAAATACACAAAATAACTTATTTTCTTGGCTCCACTCGAGGATGGTTTTTTAATACGAATTGTGTATCGTTCCTTTTTTTTTTTTTACTCTCTCACCACGCCCCCCCTCCACCGCCAACCCCCCATGTTTTTCGTTAATTATGTTTAATTATAAATTTTTTATTCGTGCACTCGTAACTAAGTCTTTGCTATTTTATAACTCTTTACATATAATTGTACAAATTTGGTTTATAAAACGAACGTTGTGTGTACGACCAAAAAAGGGAAATTTATTCGTAATAGAGAAAAATTAAGTGCTGTCTTTCGTTAATTTTAACTTGCTCTCATAAACGTCATAACATGCCTTGCTCTCGTGTGAAATTAAAGTAAAAAGTAGTAAGCGCCGTAAATTATATCATTTTTAGATGCTACTACTCTCTTTTTTCTCTCTCTCTCTCCCTCTCTCTCTCTCTTTTTCTTCCTCTCTCTAGCCGCCATGCGATTTCACGGAGATTCAAGGAAAATCTGATTACGAGGTTTACGACGACGTAGTAAAATGCGTATCAAGAACTCCGGCTAAAACTTCGAAATAAAATTTCATTTCGTTTTATGTCAGCTTTTATTATTTACGATTGGAAAGTTGCTGTATTCTTACTCGTTATAAGCTCCCGTTTTGTGTCTAATTTCAATATTTTCAAGTACAATGATTATTGAATCATAATTACTAAAATGATAGCACGAAGATTGATTAAATCTTTTAAAAATGAGCTCGTAAGAAATCAAAAAAGTACGTTTAGTACTTTTAATTTCATTTTAAAATTTGATTTTTTAATTCTAACAAAATGATTCTGTTACTTATGAAATTAATTACGTATTTAAAGTAATAACGCAATTAAGGTAATTATTTTCAGGTTAGGTTTGCTGCAATATTAGCTGTCCGCCATCTTGGTATAATCTATAAAACTTCAAATCAATACCTAAAATATATAAACAACCTAGAGGTATTGTTTATACCTAAAATATATAAACAACAACTAGACCCTACTATTATTGTAATGTTTTATATCTATTAACAAGTCATAATAAAAATTTTTAGTTGCTGATGAAGTCCCCAGTAAGGGACGAAACGTACAACTAGTTCAAAATAAATTGTTCATTAGATTTATTAACCGTCTATAATTCCCTTTGAGACTTATATATTAATTTATAATTTTGCTTACGCCGAAAATATTCTTCTTGTAATCAATCTCATATTACTAATATTTATTTACTCCACAGTTCATCGTTGAAAGTATTGAAAAAACATTTCTTGTCGCGTTTCGATTTATTTGTATAAATTTTGTTGTATATTTCGTAAAAAAGAAAAAAAGACGAATTAATCAAAATAATGTTGGATTAAAAACTTTATGCGTAGTCTTGAAAATTTTTAAGCTTTTATCGAATAGAAATAAAATTCATCTTGCACGCCGGAGAAGAATATTTTCCAATAATGAATCAGCTCGTCGTTCCCTTGGTTTAAACAGGTTAAAAGCGTTAAATTAAAACGTTACTCTGGTTTCTTCTTAAAGAAAAAGACTCGATAGTCGTCGGTCTAATGCATCACGCGACGACACTCATCGTTCGCCTACGCGAATTCCGTCTGCGCTAAGCAAAAGCACGAATTCCGTGTCTCCACTCCATTACACGAACGTAATGGCTCAGAGGGTCTGATATTAACATGAAAATACTTGTCATACATCGTGATAAATAATGCATCGGCGTGAAATACCCGGCTACTACGTCTCCTTGCATTCCCTCTTGGTGTTTACCCCTCCCCATAGATCTACCATTGTGAATAATGGAGAGGGGAGATTCCAAATGCTGTCTAGATGCAACAACTTGTGCCTTGCAAACGACTTTAACTACTATCATGCACGTGCTTCTTCTATACATATTTTCTACTAACTTTCATATCAATGTGTTTTCAAAACCACTCATATATAATAATATAATATTTCATTATACACATTTATGTGTTACAATATTAACGTTCATATATTATTTATTTCATAGTATTTTTTCAATGTATTTTTATTTTTTTTATCTATGAATAATTACGTGGGTTGGTTGAAAATCTTCGAGTTTTGATAAGAAAATAAAAGTTTTATTTTTTGTTTAAATAAAAGGAATTTCCACTAAGAAAAAAATTGTTTCTTTGTTAGGTTCAAAACTATTTAATTCATTTGCGTATTATCATAAAACAACCCAACACGTTAAATTAAAAATATAATTTAACAAATAAAAATGATAAGCATACAATATACGATTGTATTATATTAAATATAAAAAATTACATCGTCGAGACGATTAAAGACGAAATAAAATATAAAAAGAACCGAGAATTATTTCACGGAACGCTATAATTTGATAAAAAAAAAGAAAAAAAAAGAAATGAAAAGGAAGAATCACGTGTCGGAAAGATTTAAAAGCATGCATGCAAGTTTCTCAATTAAACGTTGGTAGATGCATTAAGCGGTACGTGCGGTCCATCGCGTGTCCCTTTTCGGCGAACAAAAAGCCTTCCTTCCCATGGAAAGTAGTTCCTCGACCTTTTTGCAAGAAGAGTTGGACGTATTCATTCCATTAACGAGCAACGAATGATCTTCAGATTCTGACGAATACGCTTCCCATATGTCGTAGCCCGTTTTCCCATTTGAAAATACGCAAGTTGTTCGAACAATCACCTTGCAGTTTGATTTTTGCAAATTGCGACCAATCGTTCCTGCGGAATTTTCCATTATGTTCTAAAAATTTTTTTTCTTTCCTTTTTTTTTTTTTTATTTCAATGTTTTATCTCGAACATTTTCTCTTTCGACTAGCATTGTGCCTAGTTTGACAATGCATCAGAAAAAAAAAGAAAAAGGGACTGAATATACACACATAGATAAAATCGAAAAATTGAAAGAGCAAGAGAGAAAGAGAGAGAGAGAGAGAAAGGAATAGAAAATTTGGGAGACGATTTGATGCGCATACACACTTGTACACAACGTCGACGTACAAACACTGTGTTTGCAAAAATTCAGCAGAAACTGTTTGTTTAAGACCGAACGTTGGACTTTCGTCTCGGTGTGTTTGTTCAACGGACTGTTCCGCTGCCGTGTCAAAACCATGTGTGATTTCGTGATCATGGTAGGAGAGACGACAGAACTTTCTCAATTATATATAGGATGAAATGAAAGCACGACAGATGTATTTCTTTACGAAAAATTCATTATCAATTTGATTTCATTAAGTTAAAGGAATTCAATTAATTTACAAATTACAATAAAAAATTTTTAATTTTAATATCAATAATTATTGTATTTACTACCAGACTTTTTGTAACGAATGATAAATTAAATGAGAATATACGTAAATGTTCCAAATGGTTACTAACTGAATCAGTAAAATGGGTTAATATTTACAAAATAAATACGTCCTAGTTATTGCTGATCAAAAGTAAAAAAAAAAAACACAGTATCGTTGACACGTGCACTTGTTACTGGAAAGGATTTTTTAACGAAGGAAAAATCCCCTACCATGTATCCGACTTATGTATTTATGAATACACACCCCGCGTGGATACGTGCGACAGCGGTATTAAAAATAACACGATAACTTCGCAGATGTCACTTGCCAGAACACGCTCGTATGCCCGACAACTGCATCTGGACGAGGAAAAAATTACAGAAGGGCTCGGTTATGACCAAAACGAAAAAATATAATTAATACTCTATCACTCTCTTTCTCCATTTTCTATTCTAAACACACACACAATATCGATTTTATAATTATTTTAATTACGGCGTACACAAATCTTATTTGATGCCTCTTTTAACCTGTAGATTTTATACTTTTTTTATATAATTTAAATATAATAATATAAATTTATTATTAATATTTGCAACAACAACAAAATAATTATATTTCGTTCAATTCTTTTATACTTCTGTACATTTTATTTATAAATCCAAATTTTATATAATAATGATTTGTATTGCACAAAAAGGGATATCATTTCGAAGAAAATTGCGTTAATTGACAGGTGAGACAAGTGAGAGATATTTTATATCATCGAAAAAGTAATCGAAAATCTTTGGATACGATATTACTACCTGAGACGACATTTTCACCTTTCAAATTTACTTTTTCTTCCTTTTTTTTTTTTTTTTCTTTTTCTTTCCCTCTTTTTTTTTATTGCATCGGCAGAGACTAACGAGAAGTCGCGAGAATCGAGTAACGGGGCTCGAAGATGTGATTTCCCAAGCGGAGCACGCACCTGTTCCATTTCTTGTACGCGATCCAAGTCGTTTGTCTCTCTTTCTCTTTCTATTTCTTTCTCTTTCTTTCTCATTCTTTCTCTCGATCCATTTATCTTTCTCTTTCTTCTTCAATTCCATCGCCTCGAGGTGAGCTACCTGTGTTTCATACCTAAATATATATATATATAACAACACTCGAGTAGTCTTTACGAACACCTGATTGTTCGCATGTGTACAAAGTGAACGTGTGTGATCGAGGTCTCGTGGGTTCGCTCGTGTGTACACGTACCATATAAAGATAGTCTTTTCCAATCTCGTGAACGACGCCAGGCTGTCGATGACCAGGTGGCAGACTCACAGATTCGCAGGTGTCCTTCTGATTTTCTACCCAAAAGTAGATAATCGAGTGTTCGGGTAAAAGCCCCTTTAGTATGGCGATTACGAAAATGACGGGTAAAACGTGCTCAACGTGTTACCCAATTTTGTTTAATTTATACTATAATAATGTAAAAATTAAAGTATATTTTACATACGATCAACTTAACGTTTGATTTATTATTTAAACCTGTATAAAATTTTTCTTAAAACAAACTACTTAATAAGATTATCTCCGAGATGACAAGTATTACACAAGAGTAAAAGTTAAATAATTTAATTCAATTTTATATTTTTAATTATTATTTAAAATTATAAATTTGAACTTGTTTGTATTTATGATTTTTGTAGAAATTATGGGCTTTAAATTATTCTCAATTATGAGCATCATCAATATATCAAGACTCATAGTTTTGGGAATTTCAATTCTATATTTACAAATATCAAAGCTTAAATGATTTTATTTTATAAACCTTTTAATAAATATCCCCTATATCAAACACTTTTACTTTTTGAAGTTACAACAAATTCTTCTTTTTAAAAAATACGATAAACTTTCGTCTTTCATATCGTTATTTATGCTTATTAGCAAAAATATTATTCTACAACAGATAAAATCATGAGCAACTAAATTTTCAATCACACAAAAATCATGAGAAAATCCGATTAGAATTATATTGGTGGAAAAATATAATACTTACCCGTTCCTTTTTTATTAAAAATATAACGAATGAATTTCTACTTTATCGTGTAATTAATTTGAATGAAATGGAATGTCTTAACATTTCGTATACAAATCGAAGATTTTCGAGATAAGATTTATCGATAAGTAAAGACAATAGAATTTTTAAATAGCCCATCGTCTATTTGAAGCGACAAGCCAGGAGAATATCGTAATTAGTCAAAGTTAACTTGGTGATTCGATGCAAATTAGTCACGTACGTTTCAACCGGTTCTCCTACTGCATTGCTTTCCCGAGGCGAACGTGACTAGCGATTATCGATTAGATGTATCTTCGATCCTGCATTGGTAATAGGACCGCGTAATGTGAAATCACGTAACACCTGTCGGGAATGCCCAAAGGGATTTGCAAGTGTCAACCGAGCTTCCTATCTCTCTCTCACTTGCTCTTCTCTAACGTCTCTTAACTTGCATATGTTCATGTGGATTTGCACGAATTAACATTCACCAATCTTACCTTTTTCTCAGGTGACTTCATTTCTATCACCCTTTCTATTGTTTTCTTCTAAATAACGATTAACCAATAACGGTGATTGTTTTAGTTTGTTATTATTAAATCGATCAATTATTATTATGATTTTCTTTCGCATTGAACCATGAATATTTGTTATTGTTAATTATGGTTATCGCAATTATTATCATTGTCAAATAATTTTCTTTTTTAATCCTTTTTAAGCACTCTTCTCTTCACTTCGTTTTCTTTATACTAAATTACGGTCTTTTAAGAAGAAGATTTATTGTAGAACAACTTTACTTTATTTAATCTAACAAGATTTGTACCCAGGTCGGAATATAATTTATAATAAACAAGAATGTGTGTGTATTACTTTCACGCGTTACAAAAGTGAAACTCTTCTCATGTGGAAAATAATCAATTGTGAGTGTTCATAAAAATTATACACCGTTATGATTATTAAATTATTGCCTGCAAACACAATTGATATAGCGTGTTTAGGATAAATAAAATTTAGTAATAAATATATTAGTATTTCTTAATTACATATTTAATGAATTTTACTTAAAAGCTTTATTTTTAACAAGTATATTAAACAAATTCGAAAATAATTAATAGGAAACGGTTGTACTTTAAATAGTACATGTTAGCATAATTTTAAAAACTATAAATACTAGATCTGTTAATGTTTAAAAATTAATCATTCTTTGTTTTTACTGCTATTAAAACAATTTTTTGGAATCAAAATCAATTTCATACTTATTAAAGTAAAAATAATACAAAGTACATTTTTATTAATATACTTTAAATATTAAACAATATTTTATTAAATGGAAATAGTTCAACTCATACTGGCCGTGAACGTTAAAACAAATGTATTTTAGTTTAAACAATCCTAAATATTAATAGTATACATTAGAGTATTAGACATACTTTAAATGATTGTTTAATAATCGAAGGAAATGTATACTGTGTGTAGCTTAGAAACACGGAATATAAATTCTACGTACCTTCCTCCTCGAAATCAAACAACAAACTGACTCGTTTGTCCTCTCTTGGTATGTCAGTTAAAATTCTTTTATTTATTCTTGTTTATATGATTTCTCGAAAGAATAACAATAACAGACCGCAAATTTTCATGTACACTTTAACCTCGGTTTGCGAATATAATTCATTTCAAAAATATGCTCGTAATCTAAAGCACTTGTATACCATATCGAATTTTCATTTTAATAATTATTTATTCATATATTGTAAGACATTATAATATAAGAACAATTATTAGTACGTAATTATATGTAACAAAAAAATACTATATTTACAATTAATTATTCCAATAAATATTTTACCCAACTGAACTTGTGAATACATGTAGACATGACATTATCGCCAACACCTTTTATGCACTTTTAATTATACTCAAAAATATACCGACAAAAGAGAAAAAAGATGATCAGAAAAAAAATAAATTCACCGAATGATAAAGAAAAAAGAAAAGAAAACAAGAAAACGAACAGAGAAGGGAGTCCTTTCGTAGCATAGTAAATACGCATCGATAAAAATTCAGTTCAATGAAGTACCATCCTTATTCTCCAATACCATAAGTGGTAATGGAACGTGCACGTCGAAAAAAGAAAAAAAAAAACCAACTATCGTGATAGGTTTACGAGGGAATAAGAATATTTTGGGGATTTCGAAAAAAATTCTCATTTCGTTTAGAAAGATGCTCGTGCAGTTTTATATTTCGTATGTTTCCTTCTTCCTATACTCACACACACACACACACACGTGTCCGTCCGTTAATTTGTGTATATGTGTGTGTGTGTGTGTGTTTGTATTTTTTTGGGGGTGTTACTGTTTTGTTCTTTCTAGGAAGATAGATCCCCACGGCTGAACGTTATTACGACGGCATATTCGCAAAGCAATTACCGGAACCACCGAATATCTACGTTCTTTTCTCTTCTCTCCTTCTCTCTCTCACTCTCTCTCTTTCTCTCTCTTTCTCTTTCTACCTCTAGCCGCGAGAGTCGCATGTAAAATAGCAGATTACGTAATAGCCTACGGCGCCATCCCTTATTACCGCGACGCAGCTTAATGCAGTGACGTTCGTTGTATGCGATAAAGCGAAGCTTCGAGCTCGACCACAACGAAATCCCCATAGGAATTCGCGGTGGAGACTTTCTCTCTCTCTCTCTCTCTCTCTCTCTCTCTCTCTATCTATCTTTCTCTCTCTCTCATTCTCTTTTAAACTGTTCGTTGGTGCTTAGCCGGAGGAAAAATTCGAGAAGCTCGATAGTAACGTTGATTTTATAATACTTCCAATTTCTTTTTTTTCTCTCTCTCTTTCTCTCTCCTTTCTTTTCTAACAAGGCCCTAATCAGTGAAAGAAGGAAAGAAATAGATGGATATATACACAAAGACATATTTTAATCCGATATCACAGATTATATTCATTACCGCTAACATATTCAAAGTATTTGTACCCTTTTAACTCTTAATTAGAATCGAAATATAATCACTGATGTTAAAATTAACTCGTATCGTGTTTCGAAGACAAAAAAAAATCGGAATAACTGGAGGGGATGATAATATGCGAGTGGTCGTCGTGTTTAATAAAAAGAAATCACTCTTTTTAAAATACAAAAAATAAACCATCATTTAATCGAAGAGTAGGAGGAAGGGAAGCATGCTAATAAAGAGCATAACGTAAGTGTACACACACGGGTACTCGATTTCGTTCGTTGTACCGAACTCGCGAACGATCGAGACCTTTTCGTGCCATTCCTCTTCTCAATTCGTTCGCGAGTTCCTGCGAAACGCATTGAGGGATGGAGAATCAAAAAAAAAAAAAAAAAAGAGTAAAAGGAGAAGGGGTGGGGGGAGTTGTGGATAGGGGGAGGGGGAAAGGGAAAGCAGGGAGTCCAGTAGGGCGTATTGTTGCTGCTCTTAAGCACGTACGGCCATGCCACGTTTCACGTTTGTGTGTTGGTTGCAAGAGAGAGATGGAAAAATTTCAGAGAGAGAGAGAGAGAAGAACATATATACGTATATATATAACGATAGGGATGCGCGGTCGGACGTGAAATACCATCGAATCGCAAAACAGCGTTTCGTCCGTGGCGAACGGACCACTGTGGTAGACCTTGTCGATGCAACGATGGCGAATAGAGAGAATAAGAGTGATAGCACGCAACAGAGAGAGAGAGAGAGAGAGAGAGAGAAAGAGTAAAAGAGAAAGAAAAAAAAAACTGAGAGGGATAGAGAGAGATATAGGGAGTGGATAGAGAAAGGGGTTGGGAGTTCATTACGCATGGAAAAATAAACTAAAGGGAGCTGCTCGGCTGCAGAGAGCCGTCAGTAGAGGGTCGGTGCTGCATTCAATGCCGTGGCCCTCTCGTTCCCTCCCCTATATACATATATATATATATTTCTCTCTCTCTCTTTTTCTCTTTGTACCCTACGGCGAGATCCCTCATCGGGAGTACCTCCATAGCATCTTTCTTTCTTGCTCCTTCCTATCGTCTATCTCTATTTTTGTAACCCCTCCTTCCCTTCTCCCCCAACCACCACCACCTCCTCAATCTTCCCTCTCTTTCTCTTTCTCTCTCTCTCTCTCTCTCTTTCTATCTCGTTATCATTTCTATGCTGATCTTCTTCAGCGTTTTCTTCCCTCTCTAATTTTTTCTCTCACTCTTTTACTCTTCCTCCTCATGGTCGTTGAATCAGCGGTCTTCTCATCCTCTTTAATACTCTTCCTCTTGGCGTTCTTCTCTCGCTTGCCTTTCTTTTCATATCCAACCGGTGCAATGATTCAATCCACTCGTGCCAATAGTCATTAGAATTAACTTGGGCGATTTTCCGTGGCTAAAGAATCGTTCTGTTAGCTCCGATTCGAATCGACCCTTTTCCTATATCATCATACTATCTCTCTCTCTCACTCTCTCTCTCTCTCGCTCTCGCTCTCTCTATTTTTTTTATCTCACGAGACGTATAACAAAGCACCCCGTCTGCCAAAGCTAGTCGGTATTAGTGAAATGATAATGGTGCTCTCTGGTGCTCGTTGTCGACGTATGAAAGGTGGATAAAGTGTATGTATGTATGTATGTATGTATGTAGGTATGTATGTATGTATGTATGGAAGAATAGGAATGGGTGTTTCGTTCTTTTTATGTTTTTTTTTCTTTTTTTTTCTTTTTCCTTCTGTTCCTTATATTAGCTGTAATAAGTGTCGAAAGATTGTAAAAGAAGAAAAAAAAATTGGTGGGAAAACGGACTACTCGTCCTCTCCTTCCCATTTCTTACCATTTATTTAGGATCATATTTTTATCTCCATGATAATTTCTGATTTTCTAATGATTTTCGATCGATAATATTATATAACATTATATATACGTTATTTTAATATCTAATTCTATTATTTTTCTCTCGCACTTCTTCTTTTCCTTTTTCAAGCGTGCGTGTTTTTAAAAAAAAATTACATCGCCCCCTCCCCCGGGTGGAATGCGTCTCTTTTAATAATTACAATGAAAAAAAAAAAGGAGAATGAAGAAAAAGCCAAGAAAAAGAAGGAGACGCAACCGTCTGCTACGGGCTTTTTGGCTAAAGCTTTCTAAATTATTTACGAAGTTATATATGAATTATTACGAAGTCTTCGATTGAAACTTTGTCCTTTTATTTTCTCCCACCCTCTATCACCACCGCTACTCTTCTTTCTTCCTGTATTTTTTTTTCCCCCAGAAACGCATACCACCGCTTGATTTAATATCTAAATTCTTAATGTCTTATACGAACTGCGATTTAATTTTTAACGAACGATTTACAAACTCTCTCTCCCTCTCTCTCTCTCACTCTCTCTCTCTCTCTATCTATCTCCTTCTCTCCCTCTATCATCTTCTTTTATTTTTTTAAATTCATTCGGATTTCTCGGGGAAGCAAACTTTTTCATTCAAAGCGATCGTCGAATAATAAACGAAATTTGCGTTAACGGAAGGAGGTAACGCGAGGTCTGTCTGCTTTTATCTATCGATCGTTGATCCATCGATCAATCAATCGATCGATTGATCGAAAGAACCAACGAATAAACGACGAGCGTGACCAACGAATGTCGACTGTGAGAAGAGAGGTGGTAGGAGGAGGTGTGTATGAGGTGAAGGAGGAGGAGGAGGAGGTGGTTGATAGTGGTGGTGGTGGTGGTGGTGGAGGAGGTACGAGCCGTTAAACTGCACGAAACGTAATGTCCGATACGTCGACGAAACGCGATTAACGCTCCTATCGGAATTATCGAACGGCTGCATCAATTTGACATTGTACTTTCTGGCGGATGTAAGTACCGTCCCGGGAGGGAACGTTGGAAACCACGGTTATCTCGACAATGCATCACAGGACTCGTATTCTCCTGGATTCCGTGTGATCCATCCTGATCGCGTTTTGTCGTTTCTCGATGATGCTGTACACACTTCACTCTCGGTATTTACACGCTACGAGAACGTATGTATATATGTAGTAGTAGTAGTAGTAGTAGTAGAGTAGTAATACACCTATAGTGATACATACACCTTCTCGAGTAGAGTACCGATACAATCGATTTGTCGTTTGATGCTTCACTTCATTCCCAACAACTAGTAACAGAAAGAGAATCACGGCATTGAAGTACTATGACAAAGTTAGATTGAGAAATAATATAATAGATACATGAGCACACGGTTAATAGTTTATCCTCGATTAATAGTTTAAAAAGATTTATCGATGATTTTGTTGAAATTAAATTAAATATATAATATATCGACAAATTGTTTATCAATGATCTATCATTATTATATCAAATATTAATATGTTTAATTATGTTACAACTAATCTCTATATTTATTTATATCCATGATACTTTATAGATATATATATAGAGAGAGAGAGAACAATAACGACGCGTTTCATTGATTCCATTCTGGACGAAATTCAAGTTCACAAATACGATCGATCCTGTATCTATTTTAGAGTAATATAGAGAGACTGAAGCGTACTATTGAATCGACTTTCAATCTGCCCCATAACGTTGCTTTGCCAGTTCGAACTCGTTGCCTTCTTCCCTTCCCACCTTCACCCCACCTCAACCCCATTCCCATACCCTTCGCTTCCTTAGTTGCACCCTGCTGTTCTCAGAGAACATTAGCCACATTGTATCGAGCTATCCGGAACAATGTTGAACTTGAAATCTTAACTCGCTTCTATCTTCTTTGCTTTTATCTCGAGTACATTCGATTAGTCAGCAGCTTTTTCTATAGCCATCTACTATCTCTCCCTCTCACTTTCTCTCTCTCTCCTCTCTCTTTTTCTTTTTCTCTGTTAAGTGTTTTACTTGTTTACTCACCCATCGCATCTTCCTGCTTCGATTTTTCATCCGTATGCATCAATTCTCGATTGTTACTTTTGAATGAGCGAACGATTATCTCTGGTATTCTCAAACCCAGACATGAATTAATAATAATCGTCATATCTTCCATCCGTCTGTTCGAAATTAATAACACTAAATGCAAACCGTTCAGACGTTGTGCTTACTCTTGCATTAGTATTAATGTTTTATGAATACATTTTTCTGTTTCTCTTTCTTTCTCTTTCTTTCTTTCTTTCCTTCCTTTTTAATATCTATTCCATTGTTCGATGTCTACCTTCGTTGAAAAAATATTTACTAACCTGTAATCAGTTGTTTGTTGGGTTTGACGGTTTTGCATTAAATGATAATGCGATTCTTCACAAGCGGTTCCTCGAAATCACTCTCATCTACATAGTTTGAATTCACGGTTATGTAACTATAGTCCACGAAAGTCGTCTGATTATATGATTACCCGTCATTATGTACAACGCCAAAGTTTAGTTCAATGTACGACGAATGACTGAAAGAGAGAAGGAGAAACGATGTTAATACATGTAAAATTACGAATCCTAGTCAGGACAATAAATCGACGAACGCACAGCTTCCCATTATTATCTCTAAAGACGTGTAATTTGATTTCTGGTACGGTCCAGTGGAGTTATCGTGTCCGACCACGAAGAATCGATAGGATGCCCGTTTTCGATACGGTTCGATGACTTTTATCTTCTGCTATGAACGTTTAATCCCGCTTCGAATTTCGTGTCATTTACGAATCTACATCTATGAATTTCCTAATACCAGAATTAAACCGATTTCTACTTATTTTTTTCTGTAAAATTAACAACAAGAAATTACTTAACAAAATTTTTAATTAAATATACAATAAAACAGTGAATGAAAATTTATTAAAATTACAACAGATTTTCTAATGATCGAATAATTAACTGGAAATAATTTAGATAATGTTATATTTCTTTTTTTTTTTTTTCTTGACATAAATGAATAAAGGAAATAATGTAATTGTTCGGGATAAATTTAGGCGAATTAAAGTACGCTTTGATGATTCTCATAAGTATACATGTATCGTTCTCGTAGTAACGAGTAGCTGCCTTATCAACCGGCCGTTACATGTCCAATCAATTTTCAACGTGACGGCACACGCCGCTTTTGTGGTAATATCTATTATTCGCTATCCCCGACAGGGAATCTACCCCCACGCATCACACACGTGATCTCCTCGTGACAATGGCCGTCGAGAATACCACAGGATTCTAACCGTTCCGTACCTCGATTTCACGGATCAGAAAGCGGGGATCGATGACCATTGCTTGGCTTTTCAAGGATGCGTTCATAACACTTTTACTCTTTAACGTATATACTTACTATCGTCTTGCTATTTTAAAGTATTTCTTTCCTCGTTATAATACTATTTTCGTTATATTTATTTATAAGGTGATATCATTTTTATATTAATATTATAAATGTTTATTATATTTCATCGACTTTTTTTTTATTTTTTATTTTATGTAATTAATCGCGATCAAAATTAAAGAGGCTGAATAAATAATTACCGAGGTTTTTGATTGACGTTTGATTTGCTAGATTTAATATTTAATTTGATTTATTAATAATGCCTAATTAAAAAATAATACACATATAAATAATGTATTGAGTTGAGTACAAAGATTTTTAAGTATTTTAATGATAAAATGAAACATTGTTTTTCATATTTTCTATCAAACTATAAAAAATGAACTGTAATTATGTCATTTATATTTACATATACACGTATTACACATATTTGATTAAAAAAAAAAATTTCTTCTCTCGTAATTTAAGGCAAAAATTAAACCAATTTTTTTCATATACTTTTTTAACACTTGCGCCGATTATATCCGGCATCCAGTAAATGTATCGCATTAGCCAGCTTCATTTGTTCGTAATAAAACTTTTAAACGTATAGAATTTCTTCATTATTCTACCATTTTCAAAGAGCAATAATTTTTGACCGAAGAAACAAATATCATAACTTATTTTAGATTACTCCAATGATATATTAGCTTTTAAACGTACGTAAGTATTATCAGATCCGATTAAAATTATCAAAGTTATTACGAACTTATATAAAACCATCTACCAGGAAAATATGAAGAAACTTTTTACTCAACTCAATACAAATTTCTTTTTATAGCATTTAACATGAATAATAAACATTAATTTACATATAACACAAAATCAATAGCTCTTGCAATAATATGAGACGTAACTAATTAAATTTAGTTCGAGAAGTATCTTAAGAATATAGCGTTGATATATTATTTGAAGATTAAAGATAACAAAAGAACATAACTTTATACTCAACCCAATAGAAACCTTTTCTAATTAACATGTAATATGAATATTAAATATTTATTTACATATAACAAAATCAATAATAATTTTTGTAATCATTTGAAACTTAACTAACTAAATTTTCTTTGTGAAAGTATCTTAAAGAAAAACGTTGATATATTTCGAGACTAAAGATAATAAACAAAGAAAGATTGGTACGAAGTGTATTATTAATTAGCGAGCACCTGTTTAATTAAGCGCATATTAATCTACACAGTTGAGAAAGAAAAAAAAAAAGAAAAGATATACGAGAGAATAAGAGAGAAATATATAGGTGAATAGAACGGATAATGGTGCATAGTCCACTCTACGCTTTATTACCTATGCAGGTTCTCTCCGCTTCCGCATTCAGAGTATGGATAATCTAATTATCCAGGACGACAAATCTCGTTATCCATGGCGCGGCAGAGCAACGTCGAGAAGGATGATGTCGAGAGGACATCGTCGTTCACAACCACGACGAGCTGGAGTACGTAACGACATAACGTAGCGGTTTCCATCGTAACGAACGTAGCTGATATAAAAGAGACAACAAACAAATAAAAAAATATGATGGTTACTTGTAGAGAAATAAGAAACTACGGTAATGTTTTTTTTATGGATTCGGGAATAACAAGGACATGATATTATAACTCATTTTCAAATTTAATAAATAATTTAGAAACGTTAAATGTGTTCGAATATGTGTTTAGAAATTGTATTGTTCAGTACGAAAGAGTTTTCATTGTAGAAATTTATAAAAGATTATGGTAGATTTTTTAAATGGTACTGTGTTAAATATTAGAATTTTATATAAAATAATAATTGATATAAATATAATTAATATAAAATGTAAATTATATTATATATAATTTAATATCTATTGTGTGTGTGTGTGTGTGATAATTTGACTACGATGAACTGAGGAAATGATGGAATATGTTTTAGGAAGTTTGCGAGGGTAAAAATAATTCTTATAGGAGGCAGTGATGTGTTACATATAACAATGGTAATAATAAAATTGTGAAATATAGACGGAAATAAGAAGACTCCTGTAATGGGGAGAGAATATATCAATGATATTAATAATAATAGTAACAATAATAATTATGATATGATGATAAAAATGACGATAATAAGATAACGGCTAGAAAAAATTAAACAGAGATGAAAAAAGGTCCTGTTGATGCGACCGATGCCTCAATCGGTACTCCAGTGAATAGTAGTGAATCGAAAAATGCCCTTACGGG
>NW_014569711.1:0-1705 GCF_001313835.1 Polistes canadensis
TTGCGCATGTGTGTATAACGAAAATTTTAATTGTATTAAACAGAAATTGAGATTATAACGTTCTGATTTTTAATTTTTTTAATTTTCATGTAATTGTTTAAATAAATGTAAATTTGTTATAACATTCCCGTGCATTGGTGACTTCGGAGGGGGAAATTTTAGTCGAAAAAAATATCACATCGAAATCAATTAATATTTAAAGTATGTTAATAAGTATGTGTAAGGCTTATACTAGTACATATATGTTTAAACAATCTGAAATATAAAAAGAGTGTATTAGATTATTAAAATAATTGTTAAATAATTGATAGAAATGACTATTGTTGTTAAAAAGCTCGAAATATATGTTGGGATCTCCTTTCTCTTCGAAGTCTCCTGTAAGACTGARTCATTGTCCTCTAGGAAATTACTTTTATTGAAAGTTGTTTATATGACTTTTCGAACGTTGCGCATGTGTAAAAAAAGAATAATACATCTAATCGATAAAATTTAAGATTATAACGCTCTGATTTTAGTATTTTTTCATTTCTGTGTAATTGTTTAAACAAATGTACATTTCTTAAAACGTTCATGTGCAGTGGTGACTTTGGAGGGGGAAATTTTTATTGAAAAAACTATCACATCGAAATTATTTTCTTCTATATTCTATATTTATATTTTCTTATTTTACAGCATAATTTCTATAGATATCGACTTATAATGATCAATTTTTATTGTCTGGGTTAATAACATATATATTTCGACAATTGTTATGTTTTTATATACTATTTTTAACTATTCGATATTTTTCTAAAATAAATGGAAAAAATGCAAAATTATCAAGGCCATCAGAGCTACGAGGCTTTGCGCATAGTATATTGCGCAGCAAGTGTGCATCAGTGGCGCCGCAGTTGCATCGCAGGAGAAAGGCAGAGGAAACGCCATATTGGAATGTGTCAGTTGTTCCAGCGTACTGTATCATCTATTTTAATCCAGGTAATTGAAAAGTATTTTACACCTTTCTATTATACATCAAACGATAGCTACATACAAGATTTTCATATATGAGTGTTTTCAAAACGAAATATTAAAAAATACGGWAGATATAATCATCGATGTATCTCAGTTTCGCGCCAAACCTAACCAATGTTACTTAATAATATTATTTTATAATTTCGAGCTTTTTTTTCATGATATCGATACTTACTATCATCTCTAATGATGCTCTAATTAATTATTTTTCATAATTATGTATGCAAAGATCGTATTTCGTGTTAAATTTGATTTTGATCACATACACACACATACAGGCATATATACATAAGTATAGGTAGCTCTTACACATATACTCATATATTTGATTTTCTTTATATTAAACTAATGATTTTTATTTTTACTTCTCTTAGATTTCTAAGTATTGGAGATTCCAGAACGAATACATATACTCAGTCTAACAGTGTGTTTACTCTTTTTTTATCTTCATATTCATCGAGGTAAGCGTTATTCTTTTTTTAACCTATATAGTAAGAGTGAGAACGAAAGTGAGAGAGAAAGAGAGAGAATAAAAAACAAAACATTCAACTTACAGGCAATTATGAATTGGTGTGTATATTTCCAGGAATTTMTCGAGGTGAAGAAAGACAACCGAAACAAAACGAAAACAGCCGAGCACCGAGCACCGAGCATTCGATACTTCTAGGAGATATACACAGAGAGATCTCCATTC
>NW_014569711.1:3050-34058 GCF_001313835.1 Polistes canadensis
TTCTAACGTTTTATCTAATTAAAACATTCGACAACTGCGCTAATTAGACAACTTTTTATATCTAACATTAATTCTTTATGATAGAATATCTTTTAAAGTGTGCTATGCCTTCAGAAATGATTCACAGGGAATATTGTGTATTATAATATAATCTTTAGTATATTTCAGCTTCTTTACAGATTTTTTTCTTTTATTTTATTTTATACATCGTCATCCTAAGGGTAGGAAACCCATCCTGCAGTCATCAATGAAGATTAAAAGTAAGTATATTTTTCTATTAAACGTTTATATGATAGCTTTAATGGATTTTTATTATAGCAATGATATAAATTGTTCTTTTTCTTTTTCTGTTTCAGAACATTATTGCAATCGAGCGCGTAGGCAATGATGTACTCGTGTGTTGTATCGTTAAAATAAAACAAAAGAATCAGAAAGTAAAGTCAGTGTTGTACGCCGTATGTAAAAGTTTCGTTTTATCGGGTAAAGAAACTCCGTAAGTTTCTTTCATTCGGTTTAAACGTATGCTCATCATCTTAAGGATAGKATATCCATCGTGCATTCATCACTGAAGAATAAACGTAAGTCAATTTTTATTTTAAACACTTTCTTTATAATTATAATAATTTTTTCTTACAACAATGATATTCATAATTTTGTTTTTATTTCTATTTCAGATCATCATGGGAATATTGTAGCGTTGGAAGTGTTGTGAATAGTGTTTGTGAAGTGTTGCAAGTGTTCGTGCATTGCAATCGTGCGCGAAGCAATATACGGGAGTGTTTGATCGTTCAAATATAATTAAAATCACGGATTAGAAGCACGTTCGTTCGTTAATTTTAATTTCGTCGCGTTCGCGAACTATTTTTGAAATTTATATATTAAATTAACTGCGACCAATGCAGTGTAATTGCATTAGAGTTTGTTTGAGTAAAGTTGTATTTTTATCTTTAAACAGTCGCACAGACTGTTCGCGTACTAGAGTCAGTGCATYAATGAAGATTTTAAATTYARCGCGTTTCGGGATTAAAATAAAGTGTGAAATTTGTTTGTTTCAATAGACTGTGTGCAAAGCAGTCTTTGAATTAGTTGTAGNTCTTTGAATTAGTTGTAGAGTGATCGGGCGAGTAATAAGTTAAAATCAAACGCGAATTAGAATCAGTGTTGTTCGCCGTATAATTTAATTTCGGTTTCGCGATAAGAAACTCATCTATAGTTTCTTATTTTCGTTAATACCGCGTTATTAGATTCACGCGAGATGCATCACCATGATGCCATTAAGTTTCATCCCATTGGAATGCATTGTAAGTATTCATTTTTATTAACATTTTATTCGTTTTTGTTTGATATGATTTTGGATCATATTACATATAACTTATCATTTTGTTCTATTTTATTTTACAGATATGACAACGGACTTTCATGTGGGATGAATTCTTCGATGGATCTCCGATGGATCTCCGATGGATCTCCGATGGATCTTCGATGGATCTTCGGTGGATCTTCGATGGATCTTCTTCAATACTAAATCGTGGAACTCTTCGTTCGTCAGACTATAAGACTTGCTGCGAAGTAGGAGTGTTTTGGAGCCATCGTAGAACTTCTTACGGAGTGAGTCAAAAAATTTAAAGTCCCTCCGGTGCTCAATCATGCCGAGGATGAAAGGTCCTAATCGGCACGAGTTACTGGTTGTAATTATTTAAATAAATTAGTGACGAGCAAATGAGTAATTCCTTTGTAGGAGTTACTCATGAAAATTGTATTGTATTGTATATTGTATTGTATGTTTTATGATATTAGTTCAGGATAGGTTTTCTTGTCTCACCGGTGTTAAATTCATTTAATTAATAATACAATTAATTAATGCACTTTGTTTTTTATTACGTGTTTTGTATGTGGTTAGTAGTGTTGAAACCGAGCATTAATTTACTCGTTTTCGTCCAGAAAAGCATGTAATAAATGTMTTACRTGCATTVYTTCSTAYTTAGTTTATCTAATCGCGATTAATTTCGATATATCGATACTTCGATATTATAAATAAATGAGCAAGAAGACAAACCCATTCGCGACGGATAGATTCTAGTAGTTAAGTGGTGGCTCAAAGCCCAGTTCTTATATTAGAACAGCCAACTTAATGAAAGGAGTCGTCCGAGGTTGTTTACATATTTTATTAAATTTGCAATTTTTTTTCAATATAATGCAGCTTAAAAGTATTTCATTATAATTAACAGATATTATTTTTTGTACTTTTCCTATTTCTTTATTTTTATATATTTTATGTAAATGTAAAATCACGCGTTTTAATTTAATTTCAATACAACGGTAAATAGAGATTTGATCAAAATAAATAGAGAATTCAATTGAAAAATGCATCTGCGAATGGGACGATTTATATTTCAGGCTATTGTATCACTTGATTCTATGATTAATATAGTTTTCTTTTTGTTACAGGTGATCATCCTTGGATTTATCATCTACTCGTTTTAATTTTCTTCTACTTTTTAAAATATATATGTATAAAAATCGCATTTCTGAAGGCACACACGTATTTAAACGCTAAAAATGAAATATAATTATTATAAATTTTCTTACAATATAACTATACTATATATACTATCAAAGAATATCGTATTCTTTTATTATATCTATATCTTTATTATAGATTTTAAATATGCATATAATGTGCACTTACGAGTACTTATTCATTTGTTTCTGCTGTTGAGGTTTTATGTCAACTTTTCTGCGGTAGGCATGCCGGCTAAGCACCATATCAGTAATAGTAGTGCTCTTCCTTTATCTTATCTACCGTCGGTAAAGGTAGTTTTCTACTTTTAAAATATCGACAGTGATCGTCTTCTCGTGACACTTTTATTAATAGTAAAGTATTCAATATATATTATATTTTAACGTAGATTTCAAAGAAGATAACAGATATAAGATTATCTCAGACATGAGAGCATGAATCTCTGTGAAGAGATTGATTAGAAAAAAATGCTTTGGTGATGTGTATCTAATACAAAATGGTAATATCGGTGACTGATACGAAGAGGAAAACTTGTTCATTGCTATTCATATAATAGAATAAATAATGAGTAGGATGCAATTTGCACGTAATACATCAAGGATATTAATCTATTCTGAAATGCGTATGTTTTATAAAAACTAATAATACGGCGTCCTTGGTAATTTTGTATTTTGCAGAAAGTTATTGGATAGTGCACGCGAGAGCGTAGGTGGAATCCATGGTGTTATCATTTCATAATATATCCTAACTATATTTTATGTAACGCAACGAGACATTGTCCGTATTGAGAAGGACGGAAACGGCGGATATTTTAATTTCAAAGTATTTATATTAAACGCGTCACACACAAGGATCGTTTATATGTTTATACACATTACATTCGTGTCAGAGAGAAAGAGAGAGAGAAAAAATAAGTTAGACCTTCGTTTTGTTTCATATTATTTTACATACTTCAAATTACTACGAAAATAATACTATATTATTAAAAGCTATATAACGTAAAACCTTCAGTATCCATATTAATTGAGAGATGACTATCCGGATGAAGAAATTTTCCTACGGTAAAACATTAGCAATTTCTAACTAATTCTAACTAGCATTTTACGTTAATAAAAAAACGATTATAGATCGATCAAAGTGTATTTAATCTCAATTAGATTACGTCAACACTTATTTTCGTTGGAACGATAATAATAAACAGGTAATACCATCGGAAGAAAACGACTAGCAAAATATAGATATATAGATATATAATCAACATCGTGAACGATCCAACGAGATTATTATGTCAATAGATCTTGTATTATTTAACATTAGAAACCACGTAGCGTCTAATTGATAATTTTAGTCATTCGGAGTATGTACTTCTTGTATCGGCTTAACGCCTCTTTAAATGCGACATGGATGATGCACACGCGCCTGCACACCCCTTAATCATTCTAGCATTATGAGTTACGTAAAATAAAATACACATAGTTAGTCGTCGTGGTAAGCATCAAATATTTACTTTTTACGTTTCTTCTGTTCGCGAAGGAGAGAGAGAGAGAGAGAGATTGTTAAATCCACATATCGCCTTATAAATAATGTCTACATATTTGGTTTGTCTTTTTCTTATTTTTTTTTTCTTGTCTCAAGTTTTTTAGAAATTATTTCGTCGTTTCTCAACATTTCGCGACACTATGCACGACACACTTTATTACATACAAAACTACTATCTCTGTTACGAAACTTAATTATTATAACTATTATATTATCTAATATGCTAGCTAACAAATAACGTAAAAATGCAAAAATAATTATACAATTTAAATATCTTCTATGCGCGCTTTATCTATTAGTAATTTTTAATGCATAATAACACAAAAAAAAAAAGACCAAAACAATATACCTATGTATCATGCAGTAAATAAATAAATTATCTGTCAACGAAAATATGTATAATTTGTCTAAAGACGTAGTAGCATTATAATCTTTCTCGGAAATAAAGTAATAGAGAAAGAGAGAGAGAGAGAGAGAGAGAGAGTATAAAAAATCTTATTTTCTCGTTTTTTCATACACGTATTACACAACGAGAATACTCGGTGCATGTCGTTCGCATGCCTCGCTCATCAAAGTCGAAAGGACATTTAATCGAGGAAACGCGTGCCATACCAATTACATTTGAGAATCAAGATAATTCCTTAGTCGTCTAAGCTTACCTTGGCATCAAGGTTCCACCGGCTCGCATAGTCTGTCGTTCCACGCATCCATGCAATAACAAGACATAGTTTCGGACTACGCATCGAGTCGTTTTTTTCATTCATTTACTCATGAAAATAGATTCCTATGAAATTAACCATTATCCAAATTCATATTCCATTATCCATTTCATTTGCGGATTTTCGAA
Organism: Polistes canadensis; assembly: GCF_001313835.1. Lineage (NCBI taxonomy): Eukaryota > Metazoa > Arthropoda > Insecta > Hymenoptera > Vespidae > Polistes > Polistes canadensis. The sequence continues at coordinate 7,958 of NW_014569711.1, forward strand.
AGACAATAAATTAGTTGAAAAAAAGAAAAACAAAAAGAAATTAGTATAGGAGGGAGTATCTTGTGTAGGACGAGATGAGGGGAAAGAAGGGATTTTTTAGAAGGGGGTGATTATGTTAATCGTAAGAAAATAACAGGACGCATACCAGACTCGAGGGTTTTTCAATGGCTCAAGGCCAATGGTGGGCAACTTATTCTAGCCAGCGTGGTGCCAGTCAGATGAAATTTTCTAGATCGATGGTTACCATAACTACCACCGGTAAGATTACCCTTCATTATTTTGCAACCCCCATTACCTTTTATGTAACCAACGGTTACAAAGGCCCCACCTCTCTTTTCTAAGCGATTAAAGGCACGAATTCTCTTCGTGCCTTTTACACGATGTTCCGTAGGGTTATGATGTCCATCAAACTATAGGGATGATGCAATAGACTCTTTATGTATTAACCAATCAAACGCTTGAAACATTTCAAGTCGCTTGAAATATTTGCAATTTTCGATTATTTTCAAATAATGAACATATACGGATATATGTTTTCCTTACTTTGATAAATCTTTTATAAATACAAGGAAAAATAAGTCTTCCGTAGATTTATATTAATGGATACTTAAACCGGTCGATTCGAAAGATAAACAAAATTCTGTCTTTGATCCTTCCAACTAGGGACGAACATTAGACGTACAATGGGTTACGACCAGCCTATCGAATCAGTATTGCTTCAGTTGTGTGTAACGCATGATTGTGTATTTTAATTTCGCATTCTGTAGAATTGAATCTTTTGAAACTGAATTCCACAGTTAACTGGTTAAAAACAAATCAAATTTCAATCTTATACTTAAACTATTCGCTTCTCGTTAATTCATATCTTGCCTAGTTATCTTACAAAGCAATTATAATTTAAGTGATTAATAACATTCTTTTTACATGCATTCGATAACATATACATAGAAATAAATTGGATTAAAAAAAACTTAATCGAAAAAGTTAACGATGACAAAACATGAGGCGCTTGATTTCCTAGAAATTTATGTAACTTCAAGCGTTTATTTTTATTATTCACACATACGTGAGTATTATTTACGTATATAACTACGTCCATTAGCGTCTTTAAAATGTTTGTCAGGAATAAAAAAGGTTACGTGAACGAGTTTTCGAATGGACTGTTAGTGGAAGCTTTCAACGATTGAGCTTGAACATTAAAGTTAAGTACATATAAAAAGATCGTTCGTTCTAAACCTATTTATCTTCCGCTATGATGAAGAACAAAAGATACAGATTTTCCATGGTAATCTCTATGAATATCGGTCTAAATGTAATAATCTTCTACTATACGATAAGTAACAGTGGGCCCTACATAATAACACACCGGCATTGAGTAAGTTTAAATTTGTAAAAGTGCGTATAGTATAGCAGCACGCATAGTTTCAAAAACCCGCTACATGCTCACTTTTGTATATGAGGGTGGTGTGTGTATGTTGTGTGTGTGTACAATGCTTAGGAAAAGTCCGTAACGATTTTTCTGTTTCTTATATTGCCTAAAAACGGCTGGCATTGTCAATAATACCTAGACATTGTTCATAATTCGAAATTTCCCAAATGACCCATAACATATATGTATAGAAGTACCAAAAGAACACAGAAATATCATATTTTCCAAGTATTCCTGATAGTAATTTTATCAATTTTGATAGCATTATTGTCATATGAATCGTTATTGAAATATTTATTTTGTTCAATGAAAGCATTTCAATAGCATGTCAAAGTTCACAGAGTGTTCAAAGTGCACACATTAGAGAAATGGATCGATGGAACCACGAATCCCCATATTCATCCAATTTTGATCATCCGTTATCGCGTTTCTCTCGTTCTCTGTTTTGTACAAAGCTCTTATCTATTCGTTCGTTGTACATTTCCTTTTATTTTGAGTGAGCTAATCGACCAACCAACCTGATTCTTTCTGTCTAACGTTTCTAGCTTGAGAAGATCGATGTTTGTAGCTTTTTGTGGGTCATTGGGAAACGGATGCGAGGGTGCGGCATTTAACTAAACGCCGAGTATATGTATATATATATATTTATACTCGTTAAATTAAAGACTCATCTTTCCTATGACAAGTACCATTTATCGATACGTTTGGATTGCTTTGGAATTGTACTAAAGGGTTTTATTTAAAACCAAGTATATTATATATTTACGGAGAAAATAATAGATGTATAGAAAAATATACTCTTGAGAGAAAATATAGAATGAAAGTAAACACAATTGAAGTACAATTTGAAGTATCGAAAGAGAGAGGTAAAAAGTAAGCAGAGAGAAAGAGGAAGAAAGAGAATAAATCAAAAGAGAAATGACTAATCGTCAATTCAAGCGAGATTACTTTAATAAACGTATCCCCGACCGTTTCTTGTCGACGTCGTGACATCGAAGTTGCCTATCACATACGTTCGTTATTCACGTGCTTATTATATACGTTTCACGCTACAGATAAATATGACGCACGTAATTGCATCCGTTCTAATACCACTCTTTTCCTGTGTTTCTAGAAATACTATTTTGATATATAATAAATACGATCGATAAATGATATGAAATTTTTCTATATATAATAGTAGGTCATAGAATTTAATATAATATACTTTTAATCGTATTTTCAAATATTTCATTATGAAAATGGAATATATTTTCATTTCTATCGCTCTTCCATTGTAAACACCTGTAATATATTATGCTAATCGTATTTGTCGCCAGGCAACAACGACTCTCGCTTGATTTTAATTCAACGTTATATGAGTAAATGAAGATGATACGATATTTAATAAAAAACGTTTTATTTTTAATTAACCACATGTACATTAGGGAAATTCAAGTGACTCATATTCGAAACAGTTGGAATAAGATAAACACAAGGACAAAATAAAAAGTCATTTATAAAAGTTTGTTTGACCGAGAATCGATCTTACAAAAACAATTGTTTTAACATTTATACCGTAATAATAATCGCTTGGTTAAACTTTGATATATTTCGACAACAAATATTGGTGTCACCATTCTTTATTCACATTTGATCGATGAAATTATATACGAGAAAATGAAAGCAAAGAGAAAATAGAGCTGAAATTTGATTGATAACGACTCATTAGTTAGATTAATTAATTAGAATTATCGAGATTGTATTATATAGCGTCTATCTGTATAAAACCTTGAAACGAACAAGCTTGAAATTTTTCAAAGACGTAGACGTGTATTTGTACATGCGTAGAAGAAAAGAAAAGTTTGTGCAAAATATCGAAGAAAATTAACAGAACATGCTAATAAGTGGTCCTCATTGATATTTATACCGCGAATATATCGCAGTTATTTGTACGACACGCTACCATAAACAGCTTATCGTACCGTTTTTAGCGGTTCAAATCCTTTGATAGACGTGAAAGAATGCTGGGTCATAGTTAGTTGACACCCTTCCCCGCTCATTCTCTCGTTCTCATTAGTTAATTAGAGAATATACAAGGACTGTGTCCCTAATTCGCAACTTGCTTCTAACTGCTAACAGTTATCAAAGCGATAAAAACATGGAATCATTTTAAAAAGACGCCAAAATTCGAATTTTTCTTTTACTCGATTCGAGTAAGTGCAATAAAAAAATGAGCAGAATTAATGAGTAATATTTAACTGATAAATATTGCCGATAACACGATATTAACGTAGAAAGAAACTTGTTGACGAAAATAGTCATAACAGTCATTTGCATAAAGGTTGATTCACGAGCATGTGACAAGTAATATATAAGTTTCTAACAGTAATGAGAAGGCATGCGAATCGATTCAATTTCAAAGTCTTCGTAACGCGATTGTGAGACAGAGAGAAAAATCGATAAATCGACAAAGTATTTATTATACGAAATTTCTAGTACTCCCGTTTTTCTTTGATTGAAAATTGCAAAAGTATTTAAAACATAGGCACAAGACAAAAAACATCAACCGTAAAAAGCTTGAAAGCATTAATAAAAAAACGCGTTTACGATCTACCATTGAACAGTATGACGGTATAGAGAATACTATGTCAAGGAAATTATCCATGGTACGTGGCTAATAAATAAAAAAAAAAAAAAAAAGAAAAAAAGAAAGACTAATACAGAAATCTTATCGCGCAGAATAAATCTGTGAAACGAAAAAGGTATTCTCCTTTCCAGAATGATGTAATCTTATTAACGAGAAGATCGCTTACTCCAAGATTTCATAAAACGATCATATCGCATGCGCGTAACGAAAGGAACATTTTCACGTCTTTTTTTCTCATACATAATATAAAAGAATTGTAAAATTTTCCTTTCGCATTTACATCGCATAAAATATAAAAAAATTTACATAGAAATATAAAATGGAAATAAATACTATTTTCCTGACTCATTGTGTTAATACAACTACGAAGAAAATAATCGCGGTAAGGACGTGAGGAATTACATACAAAGAATCGATGAGGATGTTAAACATGACAAATTTGACCTCGGTGAATACGTTAATTTTTACTTTCTCATTGTCTCTCTACTTTCGAAATTTTCCCGTGTACATCTCATTGTATCGTTTGAAAAATAATTTATACCTACATATCGAATAGAGTTACGTCAGTTCGATTGTTTTCGTACGAACGCACGATTTCGGATATGCCAATGTTCGTTCATCTTGCGAAACTGATTAAAATATCTAAAGGATCCCATAAAGAATTGAAAAAAAAAATAAAAGAACGATAACGGATATACTCATTTGCCGATACTATCTATTACAACAACAACAACAACAACAACAACTAAGCGAGGCAAGTTGCACTTTTGAAAGTTCATTATGTAATAGAAGCATATGCGAGTTCCTGTGCACAGAAAAGCGCGATACGTACCGAGCTATATTCAAACTTCTCTAACTCACCGAATTGATGCAACTTTCAAAAATATCCATGCCGTCTTTTCGCGAACTCGCGCATCTAGTTTGCCTAACTAGAAACGGAAATTATCGTCAATTTTTGTAACTTGAGATTAAAAATGGTCGTTTTTATCTGTTCATTTTCTTTTATATCGGTCTACTTCCTTATAAAAAATTGTTTTCTCGGATATTTATCTCCTTTTTCGTGTCCATACAAAAATGAAAAAAAAAGAAGTATAAGTTAAAAAATAGGGTCGTGTACGCAGGTGGAATAATAAAAGTATATGTCATCGACAACGCTGGGAAAAAAAAGAAATAATCTCTCTCTCTCTCTTTCTCTCTCTTTCTTTCTTTTATAGCTACGTTTATACGACTCTTTTAAAGGAACTCTCGAGGTCGTGGCGTATTCCATCTTACGTCACGCGCGAATACTTTCGTGATTAAATGGCCCACGATCATCTATATTATTGTAGATATATTTCAAATGTACCTATGTCATAGCCATTAAATTAGATCCAATATAAGAAGTAAGAAACACGTTTAGGAGAATGAAGGCGATGGATGGTTGCGCGTTAGGTTGGGAGGAGGGGTTAAATAGACGTAGATAGTAGATGTACGTGGTTGTACATAGATGTAGTAGCCTGACACATAGGTTTGGTCTCTTCTCACGACGGCGTTTGATCGTTCGCGCGCGTCTCTTCGGGGTGGGGTGCATCGGTGTAGATCTAGGAGAGATAAAGAAAGAGAATAACGAAGCCTCGGCTCGGCGGACTCTTCTTGGTTTTCCTCGTCAGTTAAATTCCGAACGTAAGCGCGCGCGCAACGTTCCAACGTTGAATATTTTTTCCTCTAGTTTCAAACAACGTTTCGCTTTCTTTCAATTTTATTTTGATTTTTGGGGTGACGTACGGAATTATTATTATTATACGAAAAGTAAATTATAAATAGAAATAAAGAATAGCAGAAATTATAGGAACGGGTTAGCTAGCTCTTGGCACCGCTACGGAAATAGACATCTAGGGAAAAAGGGAGAACGCGCGCGCTCCTTACGTGCGCGCGGGAAAGACCAGTCGAACAAATCGAACGAATTAAGTAAAATGAAGGGCCTAACATTGTCCTTGCTGATTCTGACGGTAGTGGCAACGGTTACAAGGGTAGCGCGATGTTACGAGCCATTCCAAGTGATCTTTCAATGGAACACGATAGACGTGATCTGGCCGACGGAAGAGATGCGCCAAATGGCCCTTCGAAAGGGTGATTACATACCGGCTAACAATTTGATATCCGGTATTAAATTGTGGAAAAATAAAATGTATTTAACGGTACCAAGGTGGAAAAACGGAGTACCGGTTACATTAGGCGTCACCTCGGCGATCCCAATCGAGAGAAATACGGCCCCAAAATTGGAGGCTTTTCCTAGTTGGGCCATGCAAAAGATCGGCGATTGTAATGCTTTTCAATTGGTTCACGGCATGGAAATAGATCCAAAAGGTCGAATGTGGGTACTTGACACTGGCAGGCCCGCCGCCTTGACCTTGGACAGCAAATCCGAGTGCAAGCCTCGCTTGGTCATCCTAGATCTCGAGAACAAGGGAGAAGTACTTCGTAGTTACGAATTCCCGGAAGAAGTTGCTCCCCGCGCTACGGCCTACCTAAACGACATCGTCTTGGATCACGAGGATGGCGGTATGGCTTATATAACCGACAATGGAAATAGCGATCCCGGTATTATCGTCTACTCTTTGAAGAACAACACGTCTTGGAAGATCAGGCACGAATCGATGAATGCAAAGAGCGAGGCTGTAGGCTTTATGGTTTCTAAAACTCACGTTATATTACCAATTAACATTGACGGAATCGCTCTCTCGCCAGCGAGCAGCAAGGACAGACAGGTCTATTATTCTCCCATATCTTCCTTTCACCTTTACTCCTTGCCAACTTCCGTTTTGAAGAATAATACGAAGGACGTTAATCGATACGTCAAAGAACTCGGTCGCAAAAGCTCGCAGACCGATGGCATGGCCATGTCCGCCACCGGTGTACTTTATTTTGGCCTTCTCGCCGATGACGCCGTTGCTATTTGGGACACCAAACAGTCGAACTCTTTCACCACCGGTCAAAGGATCATATCAAGGGATCACACTCATATGCAATGGCCCGATACGTTCGCTTTTGACGAGGACGGTAACTTTTACTGTGTTACCAATTCCTTTCAAAACTTTATCAACAATCTCGTAGACATCAATGTTCCCAATTATCGTGTCATTAAGACGCGAGCCTTATCCAAGAGTTATCAATATTTCGAAGATGGCTCGGCACCGCAGCTACCGGATATCACAGCTGGTGCGGGTGGACTTTCCGTTCTTCTTCCTATGATATTATTGCCTCTTTTCCTTCTGAATATTTTTAATTAATTTTTCATTCCTCCGTCCATCCATCCATCCATCCATCCATTTGTTCATCATCTACGAGTTCCAACTCGATTCAACAATTATTCGAGGATTGGGACTTACAAATATCTCGACCTATATAAGACGTATACATGCTGCGTATATAGCTATGTGAATTACGATCGTACGTCGTATGGAACCAAACTACGGATGAAGAAAAAAATCTACCTGATTCGAATTGTGAGAATACACGATTTCGTCTCAATATTATTATCGGTTGATTGTATTCCCTAAATCTACAAGCTACGTCGTCAAATCTCTTTTAAATCGAGTCGATAGGGATCTTTTAAAAGATGACGACTTGAACGTTGACATTCCAATATAAATATAATCCTTGTCGACTACGTAACATTGCGAATATGCTCATTAAGTTTACGATATCACGAGAAATGTGCATTTCCTTGTTGTCTCAAGATGTAGCACAAGAACCGCAACGCATTTTTCTACTTTCGTTATATAATTATTCAAAGAAAAGAAGAATACCAAAAAATACATAGTAATAACGAACAGGTGCAAGCCTGAAATCTCTACGAAACTACCTCGATATTCTTAAATATATTTCAAAATGATATCAATAGAAAAAAATAATCAAATAACTTTCAATTTAATTATTAGATATTATCGAAATAAAAAACATCAAGCAAAAGTACTTAAACGCGAGACACCAATGGCGACACGAACTCACGACCTCGTTTCATAAAACGCATAAACTTTGACTAGAGATTCGAGATTAGAAAGAATCAACGACGTTACGCGCTGGTATAACGAGAAAAAAAAGAAAGAAAGTAATATATATATAGAGAGAGAAAGAGAGAGAGAAAAAAAGAAGAAATCACGAGTAGAACTCATTGTCAGTAGCTAAGAACATTCTTCTTACGCATTCAATGTATAAGAGAAGTAGAGAAGAAGAAGAAGAAGAAGAAACTTGCGTAGCAAGCCTGGATTACTTTGTTACTTTGACCCGAGCAGACAACACCCTCGCCTTCATAATCGTCTAGTTTTTTTATATAAGCATATGTGTCAACGAATTTATGATACACGATAGTTTATCCGATCTCTAAAAACACAAATAGCCTTGAACTTTGACACAATTCGATAAATCACAGAATGAATTTAATTGACGTTCCAATAAATAACTTAAGCGATAATTATAATCATTCGATAAATCTCTGTGAGATTATTAAATTCGTTATTTATGGCCTTTTTATTTTTTAATGAGAATGTATATGTGTGTGAGTGTGTGTGTGCAATCGTTGTGTTGAATCGATTTGCGAGTACAAGGCGTGGAAATGTTTTATTTACAATTTGAAAAGGAAACGATGGGAAGAAGTTGACTCTTTCTCACTTTCTCGTTTAAAGACGTTTCTCACAATTGTGTTTGCCTTTCGATACGCACGAGACGATTCGCGTTCTACTTTTGTTCTCTCTCTCTTTCTTTCTTTCTTTCTTGCAGGTAAGAACCTCGCCTCGTTTCCAGTTGTAAACGATGACAAAGCGTGTGCGCGCACGCGGCCGAGGGTGAGGCTCCACGCGAATGACGAAATCTTCCTTGGGAAAATGCTCGCGTAATCCAAAGATAGATATTAATTGGAGATAACGTTTGTGTACAATGCACCGAGATCTCACCTTCGTTACGCTTTACATTGAATTAATTCAAACTTTTCTTCCTCTTTCCTTTTTTTTTTATCTTTACTTATTAACTACGTTTATTTTATTCATATCTTATTTACGCTTTGAATAACCCTTGCCGTGCTAACGTTACCAAGTGAAATTTCAATAAAGTATTCAAGATAAATATTCTTTCTCGTTGTCGGTCGTAATAATTCATTTTCGTTGTCAACAACAGCAAGGGGATACAATTAAACGAGTTGCATTCGATAGTTATACGTCATATTTAAACATTTCATAGCTTCGTGGAGATACGCAGGTGTATTAGAAATATAAAAGAAAAAATGTTCTTTACGTTATTACGATATCGTCGAAAAAAGTCGATTCATTCTAATGATACGAATGTTGCTCGTATTGTGTAGAAAAATTGTGTAACCAAAATTCAGCTACCAAAGAACCACTGGCCTGTTTCGGCTTTCAGTCTTGCTGATCGATGCATTTCTTTTGTTTTATCCATTATTGTTTATTCTCAAACGCATTAATGGGGTACAATTTTTTGTTGATTTAATATTATTAATTTTGTAATTTTGTTTTTCACACAAATTTTAATATAAATCAATAAGTCAAGTTATTATTATTTTGCAAGGATCGCTTCTACATATTAGCTAGTTATTACATATGAAAAAACCTAGTGGTGTTATTATTTTAGAGCGAAAATTTCTCGGATGAAGATAATCAACTCGGGATAATATAATTTGTGCAAATTTATATAACGATATAATAGATAGAAAATTTCAATTATGATATATTTTTAAGTTCACATTATAAATTATCATGCAAAACGAAACAGATACAAAATTTAATGCATGTCGATGTAATTAAGCTTTATAAGTATAACGCAAATAATATTAAAATCGAATAAGCAAATGAAATTAATATATATTTTTGAATATATGTACATTATAAGGTGACTCAACTGCTATATATAAATATGACGAATAAAAGACGGATAAATATACATATATATCTCGTACATGATTAACAACAAATTTTTCTTAGAATATATATATTAGAATTAATAATATAATATAGATAATATTGCTACTATTATCTAGCCTTTATTTAAAATGATAATTTATCAATAAAGAAACAAATTCTGCATTTCCTAATGTTCTTTTTGAAATCCTTATAATTTAATTAGCTTTTGCGAAACAATATAGTATGTAAATGCATAAGTAAATACGTTAACCGCTGCTAGATGGCGAGCGGTCGTGTCATTTGAGCGCATGAAAATATGCAATTCTTCGTACAACGAAGCTCTATACAAGGAAGACAATCGAGATACACGTTTTCGTCGAATTTGTGTTGTTGAAAATAAGTAAATACCGAGTACGATAATTCTCCACGAGGGCGGCGGTGGTGTTCAGGAGTTCAGATTTAAGTACGTGTGATTTTATAAATAAACAAATGAAACAAATAGTTCTATTCGATGTTTTTTGTTTTTTGATCTGATCCGTCGAATCGATGCGCTCTCTAGTGGCAATAAAAATCATCCTCTCATAGTGTATATACGTAGACACATTTTATAACACTGCGATCGTCCTCCTTGTTTATAGGCTTCGTGCGTAGTCGTGTTACGACCTCGTGTCGAATAGGATATCTTGTAAAATGAGGTTACCGATATAATCTTTAAAAAATGTCATAAACTTAAGTTGCATAGTAAATAAATCATTAGGTAGCGTGAAACGCGAATAACTGGACTAAAAAAGAAATAATGGATACATATAATTATTATACTACACTTGGTTGTTCCGTCGAATCATCGTACGACGATATTAAGCATGCATATTATCATCGTGCACGTGAACTTCATCCAGATAAAAACACCGGAAAAGAAAATATTGAAAAATTTCAACGTCTTGCCGAAGCTTGGTCTATCTTAAAAGATCCCGAATTGAGGAAAAAGTATGACAGCGAATGTAAGCAAGCGGAATTAGAATCTGATAACATTGTTGTTCATGCGACTGTACAATTACATGAATTACAAGAAATAAATGATGATAACGTATTAAGTTTTCCATGCAGATGTGGAAATTATTACAAAGTAGACAAAAATATGCTCGAAGAACAAAATTGTTCAATTTATGTTACTTGTGAAGAATGTACTTTTATTATCATTGTTAAAACATGATATATTAAACAGTTTTCAGAAAGACAAATATTCTGTACTTAATATGTAACATTATAGGGTACAGTTGTTGCTGGAGTATTAAAGCGGTAATGCAATTGTCAAGAAATCAATGGAAAACAAACTTTGACCTGTAAATTATACAAGTTTAAATTCCATCTTTTATTCCATAGCATATATCTTGTTGGTTTTGAATAAATTTTCAAACTTTACAGTGTCGTCAAAAGTGACTAAAAGTTTGTTTGAATTTTCACACGCTTTTACTCCTATTGTTATTATAAAAATAAATCTAACTGCGCATCGCAGAAAATTGAAATATATTGTGTTCAAATATACATACGTATATACACATATAGTATATAGTTTTGTCCATTTAATTTGTTAATTGTTGCTACATTTCCAACGTTAAAAAAATATTATCTATTTATATAGGAAACTAAGTGTACAGATTCTAGTTTGCTTTTAGACAAATTTGATATGACAGAATATAGTAAATAAAAATACGACTTTTCTAAAATGGAGCAACATTTTCTATTTCTTGTAAAAAATGATACAACAGATAACACATCCTTATAATATAAACTATTAAGCAATATACAAATAAAACACGATCCTTAGAATAACCAGGGTTCAATAATAAAAGATGCGTTCACGCGAAATATATCTTCCGATATATGTATTCTGATAAATGAATATACTGAGCATTTTTTCAAACCTAGTTTTCAATGATCCGTTTTTGTCTCTATACATTGATAGAATTAATAAATTTCTCTAAAGATCGTGATTACACAAGCGATTTTATGAAATTGACTTATACATTCTATATGCAGAAAATAATATGCAGCTCTTATTATTGCCCCTTGGTAGAAAAAAAAGAAATACTTTAATGAATTATTGAAAAGATACTGCTATTATATAACTTTCGATGCGAGCCTTTTCATTACATTTACTTCCAATCATTTATATAATCATTTACGCCACGATTTACGTTACGATATTGCTTACATAGAATAAATAAATTCTTTTCCAATAATTCTAATGATTCGCTCATTTTTGTAGATATTTTTATACTTATATAAAAAAGTCATTTTAATTTTTGAATATAATTAATGATGGAGATTTTAATCGCCACACATATGGGATTACACCTAATGAAAATATTTATATATCACAATATACATATATGCCTATTTAACGTAAATATATAAAAACAAATTTAAGTCATATTCACCACGATATGCAACTCCAAAATTGCAATTAAGATCAAATTTTGTTTCCTTAGTCATTTCTATACACGTCCAAATTATTTGATCAAATTTTTGCATTTCTAAGTAAATTAAAGTGATTCTTCTTTCTTTCATATTTCGACGTTGGAATTAAACAAATTTGCAACTATTTACCTAACGATTTACTAATATTCATTACATCATACATCATTATATCCAAGTGATAGTTATAAAATCTAAATCTTTGTGTCCTCCCATATGCGTATCTTTGTCAGTCTCACAACAACGTATTTTCCTTCTTAAAACAAAAATTATTTTTCTAGATACAGATGGATACCTAAATAATGCGGCATGATTTCTTGATCTTTGCATTTAGATTAAGATAAGGTTTAATTAGATATAATTTCTTCAATAAAATAAAAAAAAAAATAACTACGTTAAATTGTAACTTACGTGGGCAATTAATAATAACTTATTCAATTTAGAATTTTTTAAATAATTTTTTCATAGTATTGATAAAACCTTTTTTATATTGTAACAAATTAGATTTCCTTGGCTTTCTCAGTACAAATTTTGTTAACAGCCCACATAAACTTGCAATGAAAATTTCAATATAAAAGAATGATCATGCCTCTTTTATATTTGTAATAGTTCTGATAAATTCAATAACAGCAATAATTCAGTATTACACTTGTAAAGCTCTCATTTCCTGGAGGCTATTGAGTCTTTTAAATCTCATATTTGTACACTGCAATTGATACACCTCGCAAGTTATGTACTTAATCCTGTCAATGTTAGACAACTCATCTAATTAAAGATTGCTCATAATGTCCAAAATTGACTTCAACCAACTTCTTCAAATTTCCACCGTACAGTCTTATCACAATCACACCATGTAATACATGAAACATTGTACAGTAAATTGGTTATGCTACCTAATAAAAGTATGTACATAAGTCGTACAAAGGAGCAGGAATCCAGTCTGTGAGAAAGTGCTATTTTATCTCTACATCAAAATCAAGAACAAGAAGTTTAGTTTCCTCCGTACCATTGCGACTACCAACTGCACACACCAATTTTGTATCACTTGCACGTATTCTCCATACAACTCCACCACTTCCACCACTTTCTAAAGCAACTAGATTTCTTATAAAATCACCTAATAAATACACACAAAAAATGTCATTATCATATGATTAACTTATTATATAACATGATAATAATTAGTAGAATAATTTACGTACCAGTTTTGACATCCCATAGCTTAACAGTACCATCGTCGGAGGAAGTAATCACAAAATGACTATTAAACTGAAGACAAGTAACCGCCGACTGATGTTTATTTGGACCAGAAAGTGTTTGAAGGCAGTGCCCGCTAACAATGTCCCACACCTTGACCGTAGAGTCTGCATTTCCGGACACCAAAATATTATTACGCAATTCCATACCTGAAGTAAGAGACTGATGACCCATAAGAGTATGTCTACAAGCACCAGTTTCCACTTCCCATACTCTTATACTCGTATCCAGTGATCCACTAACAACATGCACACCATCGAACTAATAAGGAGAAACAGGATATATATATATATATATATTAATAATTATACAAATTGGAAAAGTTGAACAAGAAAATTTGATAAGAGTAATATTTACCTGGAGGGAATAGACACGATTGGTATGTCCTTGCAATGTATGAAGGCACTCCTCGCGTTCGGGATTCCATACTTTGACCATATAATCATAAGCCCCACTTACAACTAATTTTCCATCATATTGCACACACCTGACAGCTGCCAAATGGCCCACAAGTACGTGGAGGCATTCACCAGTGTCTATTTGCCACACTCTTAATGTGGCATCTCTACTACCACTAACCACTTTGTTTCCATATAAATGCATACATCTCACCGTCGATGTATGCCCATACAAAGTATGAATACACTGACCAGTCTCTGCATTCCATACTTTTAAGGTACGATCTGTACTACCGCTAATCACTATAGTTCCTGACATTTGAGAAGACCAGACACCTCCAGTGTGTCCAACCAATGTTCGTAAACACTACAAATAAAGATATTCATATTGTAAGCTAATTAGATTTATTAGCTTTAAATTATTATATTTCAATTTTTATATACTTGTGGGATATTTACCTTACCCGTAACGGCTGACCAAACTTTAAGAGTATTATCATCAGAACCACTAACTATTCGATTGCCAGAAAACTGAAGGCATGTAATAACGTGATCATCGTGACCTTTAAGAACTTTTGGAGTACGGATAGGCTTTGTTCTCCAATTCATTTTTATATTGTGTTGTCGCATGTAAGCTTGTTTCCATGGCGACGAAGAATTTCCAGGATTTCTTCCATTTTTACGTTTCCACGGAGGGAAATCTTTTAAATCATCTATACCAGCAGCTATGCATTTCTCTTTCCAAAGTAAATTATCGTCTGCTAAAAATCTCCAATTCCTACATGTCTGCGCTGCGCGTAATAAATCTCTTGGTTCTAAGAAAGCCAATACTGATAAGGCTAATTCTTTTGGCAGTAAGGATATGAAATCCCTTTGAAATTGTGGTTCTATAACTTGCATCATATGACGGACTTGCGTTGGTTCGCATCTTTCTATTAATTCATCTATAGCCAGCATTCTTTCTGCATTTGACCACCTCTAAAAATGTAATAACGTATAATACATAAAATATGATAGGCATATACATCAAATATTTATAATAAAATAAGTTGAGAGGTATCTGTAAACATACTTGAAATTGTAAAAGCCAACTATTCATTTCGGGCGGTGGATTATCTTTCGTTGGAATAATGCATCTAACGTGTTTAGCCTTATCATCCAGTTTTTTTATATTCCTATTTAAAATAATAATACTCATTAGTATTAAATATAATGCATAAATTTTTAAGATAGCACATACATCATATGAGATTTGTCATCTGGATTAGGTTTCTTGCATGGTAAGCTAGATTCCGTTTCACTTTTTCGTTTTCTATGAGGCTGTACAATATCCAATGGAACGCATGTGTGTAATATCGGGCTGTGGGCTCTCTGCGGCAGGCATGGCTGAGCTGGTAACGCTGGTGATGAACAGCTGCTACCTTCGATTTCTTCTTCACACTCAGCATCATAAAATAAGCCAGAATCGCTAATCTGTTTTATCGTTAATTTATCAATTATGGTCTTAAGATATTAGATTCAAAAATATATGAAATACAAATATATACTAAATGTTTGAACTAAAGAATAAAATAAGCTTACCTCGCTCTCCTCTTCGCTACTTTCATCTTCATCATCTTCTTCGTCCCCATATTCTTCTGATTCTCCATCTTGTGGAAAGGTGCAATGCATAGGATCTAAGGAACTAGGTCCAGGAACAACTTCGATACCTTCGACAGGACTTGGACTTGTACCTCCTGGTTTTCCTTCGCTAAGCTTTTTTGATGATGTAGAAGGAACAGACATTACTGTATTTTCTTTCTTTTAACAATCTGAAAAATCAAAATGAGACCTTTTAAAACGTAATGTACGATATCGAATGATTATATTGTAAAATCTCTTATTTTACAAACTATATGCAAGAAAAAATATATATACTAGCTGAAATATTATAATAACAGTAAGGCAAATTTTGAACCAATACTTCCTTTTAAAATTGCATAGTTTTATGGCCAATGTATAGTAGAATACTTTGTCTATATGATATTTTCTAACTTTAAAATATTTGATGTTATAGGTTTTTAAATTGATCTCCAAAATAATCATCATTTATAAGTAAACGAAAGATAATATTTTATCTAGAAATATTATAAGTAATAAAGAGATAAAGTTAGATAGTGCATCTTATATATGTGTATATATAATGCATATATAAATAAGCTGTAGATCAAGTCATGAAAAATATATATACTACTATGGGAAATATATCATACACTTCGTTATATAAATAAACTTTTTCATAAAAAGAACTAATATATCTAAGATTATTTGATTTATAAAGAAAAATAATATATGCATATAAATATGTGTGTAATCATAGTTATTTTATTGCATTAAACAAAGAACTTGAATTTATCAGTACTTTAATAAACACTGGTAGCAGTAGTTAACGAATGATGCTTCATCAGTCAAAATAAGTATATTCAACTAAACTTTTGATAGAAAATTGACAAATATCTTGCATTGTACAATCGAATTTGCAATTGAGAAAAAAATGACATTAGATTGTTCTTCGGGTAATGCATAATAGATCGATGTTCGAGACAAATTGCAACGAAAGAAAAAGGAAACGAATCTGACACAAACGAAACAGAGTCGATTCACAAAGTTGGGATCACTAATAGAATGATTATATTCTTCGACAATAAACACATATTATTTATTAACACAGCGAGAAAAAAAAGTCTTAACCTTGATTATTTTTACTATTGTAGCGTGTAATTTGAAAGCTAGCCTAGAACACCTCGTGGCTCGGTTAGCCACACCCCGTCCCTTTTATATTTTTTTTCCGAAGTCAACTTAACTACCTGAATCTAAAAACGTGGAAAATACTTCATAAAGAATATTCATACTTGGGACACTTTTCTTCTTTGCCCTTCCTCAGCGGAGTCAAACGTCTTGACGATGCAGCGTTGTTAAAAGGCTATTATGTTTTTCTATCAACTGATCGTAGTATACATGTTGTTGTTGTAAGGACGATTTATCGATATGAAAGTGTGAGAATAATGATATTAGATAAAGGTAATATTTGAAAAGGAAGCGGTAAAATAAAAACAGAATAGATGTATAAACACGGCAAAGAACCCATCGGTAGCCCGTGGCAGCTCCGAGGTTGCCTTCCAAACTCCGGCGATACAGAAACCAAAAACATACAATTCTACGAATGCCAAACTCATCTAACTAACTTTAACGGCTCCAAATTGGTTTACCCTCTTATGCGCTGGCGCATTTGTTTTCTATGTTAGATTGACGCCAATTCGACTAAATTACCAATGCAATTCCCTAAGTGTCTCTAGATTTCCTAGTATCGTCGTTCGTGGATTACCGTATGTATAAGAATTAAAAGTTTCTAGATTTATAAAAGTACATAATTGATTTTTAAAATGCCCTAGGAATTTTTCACGCATCCTCTATCGTATTTTCTTAATTATTTACTTTAATTCTATAGTATGTTTAGAATAGTAAATCGTATCTAATAGATATTAATATATTGTATTAATGTCTTTACCCTAACCCATGCATATAATCTTAAAAATTTAGAGAAAAAATTAGTTTCATTCTTTAAAGGAAGATATTCGATCATGCACCACCATCTTTAAGCTCTATATATTATCACTCTCATTTACATACATATATATATTTACTTATAAACACATACATGCATATATACATCATTCAGTTTATTTCATGCGGTGAATTGCTGCATCAGGTGAGGTTATAATTTGATGATATGTATGATCAGAATGTTTGCCGATTATAATAAGTGTTAACGTCTTTACTATTATAATAATGATTACGAAGAGTAATTATGAAAGGACATATTGTCTTTCATTTGTTTTTTATATAGAAACTTGATGCAAAAAGAAAATGAATTGGTTATATAGTATATTTATTTATTCTTAATGTCTTCGAGGAAGAATATACTTAATAAGAATGTTTTTTAAACTTTTATCACGATATTTTTGGAAGAAGAAATGTATAAAATTACATTTTATGAATCGTTCCTATCACATAAATCAAAGTGATCACGTATCTAATGTTTCCTTAATAGGAATAAAAAGAATATTAAGGCAAAATAATATTGCATTTATGGAAGGTCATACTTGTATTTGTGCGGATTGTCCTATATGTGAAATGAATAAATGTATAAAAGGCCCAAAGATATATATAAATAAGACAACAGGTAAACACATATTTGAATTTTCTAATTTATTATTAATAATTGTGGAATACAATCGTACAATATATATGTATCTATGATTATTATTTCTAAGACAAATATTACATTATATATTACAGGGTTCTTTATATGCGATAAGTGTAGGTGTGTTGGATCCTGGAGTATATTAGAAAAAATTTTATCGTTGAAGATAACTAGTAAAACGATTAAGGAATTGGAGAAACTGAAAAACAGTTTACTGGTGGATTCAAATTATACGAATGAATGGAAAATTATAAAGAAAGATTGTTTAGAGATTTCTGAATTATCCACAGATGAATATGAAAAGATCTTTGATACGCTTTCCTTAAAAGTATAATCTAATAATCAATAATATTGTAATAAAGATTTATTAAATTTATTTATATATACATATTTTTTTTTAATCTAATTTACAGATTATATCTCGGGCAGATATATCCGCATTAAACTGTTTGTACAACAAAAGTAAAAATGTACTTTATTTTCCACTATATGCTTTTGGTCAATACCTTGTCGGTTTTAAACAACTGTGCTTGAATACTAAAACCGAAGTAACTGTTCCAACTTCAGACGTCAGTGGTCTTATAATTTACAAGCAAAAAAATGCAAGAAACGATATTACTGCGGTTGTTGTACCTACCATTACAGACTTGTTAGCACTAATATCTCAAAAATTAACAAATCTCATCGTATGTTTGCCATACAATTTACAATACTTACCCCAACAGGTATTGCCAAGTCTAGAAAATTTTAAAAAATTAACTTTATGGTTTGGAAATGAAGATTTAAGTTGGGATACAGCACGACAGTTTGCCAAAAAACTGAATGAAGAAAGATGTTACTTTGTAAGATCAACAGATCTACAACCTAGACCAAAAACTGCTGTTGATTTAGGATATGACATTAAAAATATTATACAGAATGCTCAGCCTATATGGCATCAAAGTATTACTACCTTTCGTTCTTTGAGGCATGATGTTTTAAGTGATTTACAAAATATTGATAAAGTTCAAGGTGTCAAATGGAATCGATATCCAGCTCTAAATCGTATTTTGAAGGGCCATAGAAGAGGAGAATTTACAATATTAACTGGTCCAACTGGTAAAATGATTATGTAGCGAGACATATAAATTATAAATATATATATATATATATATATATATTTCTTTGTTATATTAAATAAAAAATATATTTTTAGGATCAGGTAAAACTACATTTATCAGTGAATATTCATTAGATCTGGCGATGCAAGGAGTTAACACATTATGGGGTAGTTTTGAAATTCGAAACGCACGATTAGCAAAAACAATGTTACAACAAATGGCAGGTGTCTCTCTTGATGATAATCTAACTGATTTTGATAAGTATGCTGATGCTTTTGAAAAGTTACCTATATATTTTATGATTTTTCATGGTCAGCAAAGTATTAAAGTTGTTATGGATGTAAGTTTATAAAAATAAATGATTCAAACTCTTATGTAGATAATAATTGAACGAAGTACTTACTTGTTGCATGTTTAGGCAGTGGAACATGCAACGTATGTACACGACATATCTCATGTGATCATTGATAATGTACAATTTATGATGGGAATTTCTGATGAAGCCAAACACATAGATAGGTAATTCATTAATATTGATAAAAATAAAACTATGATTTCAACTCTTCTATTATTTGTATGTAGGTTTTGGAGACAAGACAAAATAATTTCTGCATTTAGAAATTTTGCTACAAAATACAATTGCCACGTTACACTTGTAATTCATCCAAGGAAAGAACGTTATGACGAAGAACTAACAACTTCATCTATTTTTGGAAGTGCTAAAGCAAGTCAAGAAGCTGATAATGTTCTCATTATACAAGACAAGAGACTTACTAGTATAAGAGGAAAAAAATATTTACAAGTAAGAATATATATAAATTTTAATTTGAGTCAAGAAAATTTCAGCAAGCATAAATCCTTTGTTTTTTTTTTTGTTTCATTTGATACTATAGGTAGCCAAAAATAGATACACCGGTGATTTGGGTATCATGCCTTTGGATTTTGATAAAACCAGTTTAAGTTATGTAACTAAGAAAAAATCAAAATCTGAAACAAAAAGTTCTACGAAATGTAATTCCAATGAAGAATTAGAATCATAGAATACAATTGAAATCAGAATCGGGAAAAAATTAATGGATTTGTACAGTGAATATTTTATATATTTGTAGGATTTTTCTTTAAGAAAATACAAGAAATATCTCAACACTTTGTAAAGAACAAAAATTTGTATTAAAAAAATATAAGATAATATTTGATTCGAATGTTTTATTTGATGCAAATAATGCTATAATTTGTTATTAATATAAGCAGAACTGAACAAGAGCAAAAACAAGATATTAGAAGACTATTCCAAAATATTCAATTTTATCTGATCATAGCTGGTAAGCTAAAGGGGCGTAGGAGGAGAGAGAGTCAAAGAGAAGGAAAGAGAATAAAAGTAGTCTTTTAACACGTTCGCTACTAATATTTATTAATTCATCCGCTATTATAATCAGCAATTTGTAGATGTTATTCCATGTGATTTATCAAAAATTACATTGATAATTATGTTCAGTAAAACAATATTTCGATGTTTCATTTGTTTTTTGTTGATATCTGATTACACATGGTTCATTCAATGTACCGAACGTTTGAAAAAGCCGACAATACTGATAGCGATTTTAATTAGAAATAAAGCCCATACATTACCATATTTTCTAAGTTTGTTAGAACAACAAAATTATCCTAAAAATCGAATAAAATTATGGTAAGATCAAAATAACTTCTCTTTTCAAAGATATAACCATTTTAACCTTACTTTTCGATGCATAATTGTGTTTATGCCGGAGATATACTATAGTAGAGTTATGATTTTTAGAAAAGATATAATGTTTGCGTTTAAAATGATTAAAGAAATTAATTGAAATTTTCCAAAACGACTAAATCTAGTATACCGCTTATGTGCTTCTAATATATTTCTTTTATCTTTTGTAGGATCCGTAGCGATAATAATATTGATAATACAAGTGAGGTATTGAGAGCATGGTTAGCAGAAGAATCAGAAAAATATCATACTATCGATACGTTTATAGATGACAATTCTAATGGATTTGAAGATGAAAAAAGTAGTACAAATTGGTCGCCTCTTCGATTCAAACATGTCATCAATTTACGACAAGAAGCATTGGATTATGCCAGAAAAATATGGGCTGATTTTATTTGGGTAATTTTGATTGTTCATAATTAATAATCAAATTCAACATAATAATTTAGAAATTTGTAGATGCTCGATGCTGATACTTTTTTGATGGATCCAAATACTCTAACAAATTTAATATTAAAAGAGCAAGTTGTGGTTGCTCCTTTGTTAAAATCAGATGGGTTATACAGTAACTTTTGGGCTGGGATGACCGATGACTATTATTATCTTCGAACAGAAAAGTACCAGCTGATTTTATATCGCGAAGATGTAGGATGTTTTAATGTTCCCATGATTCATAGTGCTGTTCTTATTAATTTAAATATGGTACAATCAGATTTGTTGTCTTATAATTTTACAAATTTACCAAAGTATGATGGTCCTTTAGACGATGTTATAACTTTTGCTGTTGGTGCTAATGAATCAGGTAAATCATTGAACTCGCATTTCTATTACACATATGCAAATAATGCAAGAATTACATAAATATGCAGGTGTCCCATTGTATATCTGTAACGATCAATTATATGGATACATCATGGTACCATTGGGAGAAGATGAAACGATTAAAGAAGATCTTCAAAGGCTAACAAATATTAAATTACAAATGTTGTGTATGTCAAAATTGATGTTTTTTATATTATGTTTGTTATCCTTATATTTATTACATTTCTTTTTTTATTAAAATGATTTTAGCAGAAGATCATTTATCAATATCGAATAGTATGAAAAAATTCATATCTTTTCCAAAAAAAGATACCCTAGGGTTGGACAATATTTATATGATTAATCTTTTAAGAAGATCAGAGAGGCGTACTAGAATGTATCGTCTTTTTGAAGAACTCGGCGCGCAAGTAGAAACTTTTAATGCAGTAGATGGCAGGTAAATTTCATTTAATACAGTGTACTTTTTATGTGTGAGGTAAAATATTTTATTTATTTGAATACTTCCGAATACCTATATCCTGATATTATAGCAAGTTAAGCGAAGAAGATCTGAACAAATTGGATGTGAAATTAATGGCAGAATATGAAGATCCTTACCATAAAAGACCTATGACAACTGGAGAAATTGGTTGCTTTTTAAGTCATTATTATATCTGGAATCAGGTAACGTAATGAAATGTTATAGTAGGCTAATAGAATGAAGAGACTTTTATTACTGATAATAATCAAAAAATCAGGTATTAAATAATAAATACGAACGGGTTATGATTCTGGAAGATGACATTAGTTTTGAGCCATTCTTTCGACAGAAATTGTATTTTCTTCTATCCGAATTGAGTACATTACAGATTCCATGGGATTTAATGTAAGAGCTCTGTATACTTGTAGAAAATGTTTATTTTGTAACTCTTAGAAAATTATTGCTATGATATTACTGGTACTTTATAGATACATAGGAAGAAAAAGATTAATAGAAAAAGATGAATCTTGGGTAGAAGGTTCAAAGTATTTGGTTAATGCAGCATATAGCTACTGGACTCTCGGTTATATTTTATCAGCTACTGGTGCCAGAAAACTTGTTGAGGCTAAACCACTTCAAAATATAATACCTGTTGATGAATATATTCCTATTCTATCAAATGCTCATCCAAGGTAAGCCGAATGTTTATTTAAAATAGAAAAAAGATCATTTTCTACCTCATGTTTTTATGTTTTTATTTTTAATATAAGAGAGGATTGGAAAAAGCATTATCCAGTACGTAATTTGAGAGTGCTATCTACAAATCCTCTTTTGATACATCCTACTCATTATACGGGTGATCTGGGATATATAAGTGACACAGAAAATTCAAAGATCGTTTTTGACAGTCAAGGAAGCAATATTTTGAAAAATCGAGACGAATTATGAATAATTAAAAAATATACTAAATTTGTTTAACATAACATTTATACAATTAGATGATATTTTACAATTATGCAATTATCTCAATTTGCTATGTATTATTGGTAAGTATTTCATGATTTATGCTTCTACCTACATTTCTTTTGTATTTTTCTTACAAGTAGATAATCGTGCCATAATATTTATTTTAACCGATATATTATTATTTTATGTTACGTATTGTGCATCTCTCATTTAATAATAACAATTATTATTGTTAATATAAAAGGTTTATTTTGTGTTTATAATTTTCCTAAAATTTCACCGATTTTTGTCTCATTCAAATGCAATTTTGTATAATTGCTCTTAATGATCCGATGAAAAGTTTGAGCTATTTAATTCGTAAAAATTGCAACTATAATTTATACGACAGGCTACAAGACTTTAACGGTGCGTTCCACTAAGCGCTCACAACGATCAAAATGCTCCTTTACGGTGCGTTCCACTAAGCGCTCACAACGATCAAAATGCTCCTTTAGTCGTTCCACATAACGACCGCGGTCGTTGTGGTCGCGGCGAAAACGTCACTCATGACGTCATTACTAACGCTCACGCGAAGCCCACAACGACCAATCTGAACACGTGGGTCGTAGTGAGCGTTGAGAAAATTAGCGGTTTTTTCGAAACTGACAACAATAAAAATGGCGACCGTGAAACTGACATGAAGGATTACAGATTAAATCTTAACCTCTTTAATCTTTTACTTTCTTTTCACTACCTCGCCATTTGTATTATTACCTCCACGCTCAAAACGCACCATAGTCCATTCCACTTGAATTTACGACAGTAACGCTCGTAGGTAAGTGGAACGGGAAAAACTGTGGTCGTGAGCGTGATCATTGTGAGCGCTTAGTGGAACGCACCGTACATCTATCTCTTTTCAACTCTTTTAGGGTGCGTTCCACTAAGCGCTCACAACGATCACGCTCACGACCACAGTTTTTCCCGTTCCACTTACCTACGAGCGTTACTGTCCTAAATTCAAGTGGAATGGACTATGGTGCGTTTTGAGCGTGGAGGTAATAATACAAATGGCGAGGTAGTGAAAAGAAAGTAAAAGATTAAAGAGGTTAAGATTTAATCTGTAATCCTTCATGTCAGTTTCACGATCGCCATTTTTATTGTTGTCAGTTTCAAAAAAACCGCTAATTTTCTCAACGCTCACTACGACCCACGTTTTCAGATGGGTCGTTGCGGGCTTCGCGTGAGCGTTAGTAATGACGTCATGAGTGACGTTTTCGCCGCGACCACAACGATCGCGGTTGTTATGTGGAACGACTAAAGGAGCATTTTGATCGTTGTGAGCGCTTAGTGGAACGCACCGGTAGATGACGCGATTGTAGCTTGCGGATTTAGCGATCCAAATTTGAATCTCGACCGCGAATGCAAATGTTATTACGTAAATTTCAGCGAAAAAATATACCTTCTAGGATATTGTGATACTCATCTAAATCAATATTAATATACCACATCAAATGTATAAGATATACAATATATTAATAAACGTGTTTCTATACGTCTAATTTTATATTTTTATTACGTATTAATGCAATAATGTGGAACATAAATAATAATCGTATATGTAATTAAATTTGCATATAAATTGTATAATCACCCTAAAACAAAAGAACTTTCTTATCTCTAATTAGTTTTATAAAATCCATTAAAATGCATTCATTTGGCAAGAATAATAAAAATCTAAGAAAATATTAAAAAAAAAAAGAAGATAAATTGAGAATGAAGTCATATTATCATCGCGCCTGTCAAACCCCAATTGTATATCCGGCATGAATTGGTGCAACCAAAGACTGCATATTATATATCTTTAGGGTATTTCTATGAAGGGTATTCCGCGAAGAATATTCTATGAACGATACATAATACTGGTGACCGATAAGTCAGTTTGTCTGAACATATCCAAGTAGTATATCTAAAGGTAACCAAGTCGGGGTTGTACGCGTCAATAATGGCGGTTTCCGGCGGCACGACTGTTAGAGGATATAGACATAGAGTCGACCGACTGCTAAACTGTGATACAAGTCTGTGAACGCAACACGGATATATCTTTAAATATTCGTCAAGGCAATCGTTATATATCACGTTTTTGCGAAGAAACGTGTTAAACAGATTTATAGTTTGACAATCAAAAACGTTTATACGTTTCGTGGGATGTGGTTCTTCCGCATTTGTGGATAGTCAAACAATTTTCGATGCGAGACGTATGTAGTGTTTCTCAAATGGAGTTGACTGTACAATCGTGACTTTCGGCTTCGAACAGACTGACTGCAGTTTACACAACATCCCAGATTAAGTTTTTCACTGTTTCATTTAGACCTGCGATCCTTCTATATAAATTACCATATCATGGCCTCATCAAATAGAGGTATTCAAATTGGTTCGGCCTGGTATCAAACTAATATTAAGCTAAGACCACAGCATCGTGGCATACATCTTGTTACCGAAGAAATTTTAAAACAAATTCCAGAACTATATCAGTTCTCTGTTGGTCTTTGTCATATACAGAGTAAGTCATTTTCTTTTTCCAAATGATGTTTTTAATATTTTATAATCTCTATGTGTCTACATATACATATGCATAGACAACGTATATTACATTATAGATATATATGTATATGAACTATAATTGTGTGTCAACTATAATTTATATA